>NC_056737.1:261890264-262012764 GCF_019279795.1 Protopterus annectens
TAAGGCATCAGAGATATGTACAAATGTTATGATGTTTAGAATATACATTTTACTATGGGCATTCCTCACTACTGAAAACAAATGTGACAGTCAGTTGGTGTACATATGTATGATACATGTTAATGTTCATATATTTGTGGAATTAAGTGTTGCAATGTGACCTGACAGGGTGTATTATGGATGAGAATGGTTCTTGTTTTGTGTCATTTTATATTGTCCCCATACTCCATGTGTAGCCCTCCAGTTCACTTATTGAACATCCAACCCAGGCTCTCCTTGATGCATAATTTCATTACCCATCATTCCTCCCCCACCCCGATCTCCACATACACAACAACCATCCCTTCTGTGGTGAATTAAGTTAATATTAATAGTTATAATACCAGAGCTGCATGTGTTTTGTGTACACTTCAATTCCTTTGGATTGCTTCTCTGTCATGAAGTGTGTTCATAGATGTTTATATATATGGCTATAGATGTAACTGTATATATATATATATATATATATATATATATATATATATATATGTGTGTGTGTGTGTGTGTGTGTGTGTGTGTGCAGACATCACTGACATATATATATATATATATATATATATATATATATATATATTATATATAGTATTACTTTGTAACATTTATACATATATAGACTTGTATATGTTGATTCACAAACTACAGTACATTACAATGTACTGTACATAAGTGACTGTCCCATTTGTGGTCAGTACTGTGGAATGCCTATAGTATAAAGTGTAGTCTAAAGACCATGAAACATGTATACAGTTCAGATGGCTTAGTGGTAACTCCCATGACTATGGTGTGCATGGCCCAGGGTACAGCACCTGTGATGCTTTAAAAATGTTTTTTTACTCCAGAATAAGGCCCAGTTGTAAGCATGTTTAAAAGTGTTTGTGTGACATTAAAGTAGCAGTTAAACACAAACAAAATATAAAAACTTATAACCTGGGCACGCAAACACATGCCACATCTGCTAACTACTCGGGATATATATACATTTCAGTGAAGTAACATCTCATTATGTGCTTACATAACATTACAATCTCTGTTGACTTTACTCTCCGGCACACATGGGTTTATATGGGTGTTTCAAATGTTTATTATACTGAAGAATACTACCTAACTATGCAAGCTGTGGTTAAGGTATACTTTTTAACATGAAAAACATCTCTGACATTATTGGGATTTGAACCACAAATGCACAGATACTATACATATGCTGTAACCATTACACTACTGGCATTAAAGTTACTTCAGCCTATTTCCTATTTAGATGATTTCTATGTGTAAGCTAGGCTAAACAAAGGGCGGAGGCGCCCAAACCCACTGAGCTTCACTTACTCTTGAAATAAAAACATAACAAATTAAATGAGAGACTATAAATTAAATTTCTAACTACATTAGGCATAGCCCCTCATTGACACACTTCAAGACAAACCTTGATGTGTGAATGGGTAACAAAATATACACCCCTGGGATCATGTGTCCCAGAACCATACAGCCAGGGGGAGGGGGAGCCCCTCCAGTTTTATAGCTGCAAGACCTGTTGGGGAAATTGAATGGTGTGATTTTTCATGGTAACATGCCCTTTTTAGATCACTAAGTGCCCCTATCACCCTCTGCCACCGCAGTCTTCAACAGCGCCTGGCATCTCTGCCTGGAATCACTTCATTGGCTATGCTTGACAGAGGCTCAGTTACTTCATCAATGGTGCGGAGAAAGCCAACACACTGTAGCTATGCTTCTAAATGCCCTTGGGCAGATAGCCTACTACCTATCTGGGAATCTCTAAAGTGCAGGCCATCACAGACATAACATGTGAATAAACAGAGCTTTCAGATCACAATATACAGTGAAAAATCACCATGTAGTCAGAAAACAGTTAAGTACAGCAAGAACATAAAGAACATTGATACTTAGTCACTCCAAAAGCCTATCTTGGAAGCTAAAAGACTTGTATCAGTTTAAGGCTTTCTATTGCTTGCCAGTAGGTTACCTACAGGAAAGATAAGAAACAAGCACACATGGGAAACATGCATACAATAATACCATACCTGCTTGCATGTGTCAGCTTTAGGCTTTCGAATACTGGCCAAGGTTATTGGCGTCCCCATGGTGCCTTTTTTAGGCAAGTCTCAAAGGTGAATCCCACCTCTGTAAACAGCACAATATCAAAATCAATGAGGGTTATGCTACTCAATGCCAGGGGTTGTAATCACAACATGCACGCACTCACAGCACTCCTCAGTATGGACAAGGTCAACATCTGTGCAGTAATTGAAACCTGTTTTAAAGCTCCTGAGAGCACACCAGCACTATTGGACTACAACCCATACCACACATTTTGGCCACAGAACATGGACTGACACAGACATGGAGGGGGTGTATCCATATTCATAAGGGATACCTACACCTCCGGGTTAGTAGTGCAGCATGATACCTCTGAGATCATCCATTTGCAGCTAACATCAGCCACAACTGCAATGCAAACTGTGCCCTACTACAGATCACCCTCCATGACCCAGGACCACCAATCCACCTACCTGGAGACAGTGGAAAACATGACAGTCCTACCGAACACCCTGGTATTGGTCGATTTCAACTACCCTACCATTAACTGGGAAACTTACTCTAGTACTCACTTCCAGGCCCAGTGCTTCCTGGAATTTATCACCTCAAATGCCCAGTATCAGATGGTAAACTACCTAACCAGAGGTGGAAACATGCTAGAAGTGGTAATCACCAACATGGGCGAAAGGTGCACCACAGCAGAGGTAAACCAGTCACTGGATAGATCTGACCATGAGCTATTCACTGATGATTTCCACACCCAACCATTTCCTCCACCCAAGGAAACCACAGAGAACACCTTTCCTACAGCTAACTTCACACTACTAAATACAGAGGTGGGAGGTTTCACAGCCTCCACGCTAAGGGAAAGCACTGCTCAAGATACAGAATGATTTACAAATGCACTCTATAAGCACCTACAAGGATGTATGGATTGTGCCATCACCGGTAAACCAAGACTCGCTCCTCCAAGACAAGGACACCAGTCTGGTGGATCCCTGCAATAAACAGGCTATATAACAGAAGTAAGACAGTAGTCCAGAAAAACAGCAAATCCCAATAAAGGCAGACATCCATGACCAGTATTAGTAAGAAACTTAGGTCCCTCGTGAAATCATCCAAGGCTAACATCAACAGGAAAATAGGCAAGGATTCGAAAGATAACCACAAAGCCTTCTTTGGCTATGTCAAGGATCTAAGTGGTACCACACAGATTTGCACTGTGCGGTGCAATATAGCACAAAATATACTGAACCTACTGATATCGCCAACATCCTTGCAGATACATTCAGTGCAAACCTCACCCCCTAAAGAGCCTACAACAATACCCGAAAAGTACAGCATCCCAGACATCAGAGACACACAGGTGGAAATAGCCCTCTCAAATGGCAAAGCACAGCATCAGTGGAGGCAGATGGTGTCCCAGACTGCATCTTGCAAACACTACAAGACAAACTAACCCCCCACTTAATTAAGCTTTTCACCTTCTGCCTCTACACAGGCTACATGCCCATACAACGGTGCATAGCAACGGTTATTCCACTCTGCCAAGGTGGAAACACAACTGACCATGGTAACTACCACCCCATAAGCCTGACAAGCCTGGTCTGCAAAGCTATGGAGTGCATCCTCATGGCACTCATTAACAAAGACATTGGTAACCTCCAAACACTTGACCCAACCCAGGTCAACGTGAATGAGTGCATATCATGCCTACTGAACCTGTTTGACGTCTTACAGACAGTCACCAAGGCATTCGATGAGGGGAGAGGTGGTTCACACATACTACCTGGACCTTGCCAAGGCTTTTGATACTATTCCCCACTCAGGTATTATTGATAAACTCACCAGCCTGTACATAAACCCATACATCACAGGATGGGTTGCCAGCAGGCTTACACACAGAACCCACATGGTAAGACTAGCAGCCTCCAGGTCCAACTCTTAACAAGTCACAACTGGTGTCCCACAGGACTCAGTCCTGGGACCCCTACTGTTTGGCATACACTTCTCAGAGGTACAGGCAAACACATGTGGACTATGGCAGACTATGTTTGGCAATAACTACAAACTGGGAGACATAATTGACAATCCAGCTGACACAGACATTCCTCAAAGGGCCTCACAGAGACTGACACAGGGTGTCAAAGTCATGGCCTCAAGCTAAGTGCCACAAACTGCATGGTCGTTCCATCTGGGAAAAATTAAACACCCACATATTAACACATAAGTGG
This sequence comes from Protopterus annectens, assembly GCF_019279795.1. NCBI lineage: Eukaryota > Metazoa > Chordata > Ceratodontiformes > Protopteridae > Protopterus > Protopterus annectens. The sequence continues at coordinate 261,894,590 of NC_056737.1, forward strand.
CAGCCACCTTAATACAGACAAGGTAATAGGGGACTAAGGTAGATGGTGATCTCTCCATTGACAATCATATCTCCAAAGTAGTTAGGACATCCTTCTATGTAAGCCATCTGATTACTAAAGGGTTCACATCTAGACATACTGAGGTTATAGTGCCCCTTTACCTGTCACTCATCAGTCCCATCATAGAGTATAATAACCCATTTGGGATGTACCTCAGAAGACACTTCCGACAGCTGGAAGGTCTACGAACGTACCTCACCAAGAGGATTACTGACCTCAAAAATATGGCCTATGCAGCCAGACTGAATAAACTCCTGCTTTACTCAGTGGCATCTCGTTTACTCAGAGATGATCTCTGCTGGCCAACAAAGCCATGTCCAACTCAGGCTTAATGGATATGCTCCACCTATGGGAATCCATGTCACAGTGAGCCACACGCTGTAGTGAGCTAAACCCTGCCACAACAATAACTAGAACATGCTGGAGGGACAGATTTCTGTCACAGAAACTCCTCATGCTTTGGAGCAACATCCCTAATTACATCATACAGAGCCCCTCACTAACACTCTTCAAGAGAAACCTTGAAGAGTGGATGGGGAACAGTAGATACACCCCAGGGATCCCACCATTGGCTCTGCTCCACAGAGGGACAGTTAATTAATCAATGGAGTGGCAAAAGCTGACACATTTTGACTAGGCTTATGAATGCCCTCAGGCAGTTAGCCAGGTACCTACCTATGAAGCTATACATACAGTATCAGCACATGCTTATAGCTTAATTTACTGTTCAGGTGTTGACTTACCTTGTGCCAGTAGCAGTTGTGTGTGCAATAGTTGAGGGCTGCCTATGCTGGATGCACACAGTAGACTGCCTATACATGACAGTTTACAGGTAGTCTTGTGTGTGTGCCATCCATTTTTACTGTGTGTGCAGGTGGAGAAAGGTGTCAGTCCCTAGGTGCCTACACTGTCAGTGTGTGTGCTATACGTTTCCTCATTGCCAAGGCATGGGCATACTGGGCACGCCTCCGTCTGCCTACTGGGGCTGGCTCAGGGTGTTCATGGTCTGAGTACCTCTGTGCCTATGGGGCCCTTGGCAATGGTGGTGGGCTGTGAGGGCCTTCACCATTCTGTCCCTGCTGCAGCTGTTTCCGCAGGATCAAATTGTGTAGCATGGCACATACTTTAAAGATGTGGGCACACGTGCCTGGAGAGTACTGCAAGGCTCCACCAGATATGTAACGGAACCGTGATTTCAGCATTCCAAACACATGCTCTATGATGATTCTGGTTTGTGCATGTGCATCATTATGCCGTTCTTGCATGGGTGTGTGTGCATTTCTGTGGGAGTCATCATCCACGGTTCCAGTGCATAGCCAGCATCTCCCACCAGGTGGCCATATGGGATGCCCCCCCTGGCAAATACCTGATACAGCTGTGAGGCATGCCAGATGTGGGAGTCATGATAGCTTCCAGGGCTGCCAGCACACACATCTATGCTAATGCCCTGGGCATTGCACATGACCTAGCAGTTGATGGAGGGGTATCCTTTGTGATTTATGTAGCACCTACCCTGCTCACTGGGTGGTGACTTGATGTGTATGTGCATGCAGTCTATTGCACCCAGTACCTCCGGGTATTCTGCCACATGGTGGAAGAGACGCATATTTCTGGCCAACTCCTCCTGTGTTCGGGGGAAGTATATGTGCCCATTGGCATGTGGTAACATGGCATCCAGGAACTGGTGAAGTACCCTGGATGCTGATGCCTGTGAGATCCCCATGATATTCCCAGTTGGCCTTTGACAGGTACCTGTGGCTAGTATTTTCAGGCCTACACATACCTTTGTATCCACTGGGATGGGTTCCCCTCTGTTTGTTCTGGCTCTGAGGCGTGGCCAGCACAGCTCCACAAGTTGCTGCAGGGTGTCCCTGTCTACCCTGTAATGCTCTACTATCTCCAGATCATGTAGCCCCTGGTAGGTTACCCTGGTTCTAAACACTCTTCACCTCCTCTGGTGCCTGAGGTGGTTGTCAACATCATCCTCCACACCACCTTCAATCTCCAACACATGCTGGTGGATCAAAGCTATTGCACCTCCTAATATGTACATATTAAAAATTCCCTGTATGTACACATCAATGGTGCAGAGTATATGGGAATACACAAGTGTGTGTGAGGTGCTTTCACACTTTATACTATTGTGCTATGGATGCTGCTGATGTCACTGGCTGTGTATGAGCAATTCCGGCTGCAGGGTGTCTTAATTATGGGTTTTACAGTGAGTACTGCAAGTGTGGGGCCTGTAGTGTGGAATTATGCTTGCCTGCCTTGATTAATGTGTTGCTCTTTAATTCACTTTTAAACCTGGATCCCCTCCCATTGTCAGGCATGCATCCACCTGCCAACTTTCTTGTTTTCCCTACTTTCTCTACCCAGTCAAGTGTTGCAAAATGTGTCTTGTAGCTGATATAATGCAATTCTGCTTTGTTCTGCTGTGACACTTCACTGTTTTCTTTGTAGTACAGACCCTCCCCTTTCCTGTTCTGCAAGTAGCTGCTTGCAGCCTTGTTAGCTGTTGTCAATGGCCCACTGTAGGTTCCTAGGTGTTAATTAGTCATTTGTACTCCAATTTCCCTGCTGCAGGATATTTTTTCCTAATATCCTTCCCGTTTCAGCTCCAGTGCGTGCCGCGCAAACCCATTTACCGAGTTTAAGCAAGTTTTAATCTCCGTTCACATGCATACTCGGTTACCTTGTGTGCTCTCAGCTAAGCAAAGCTATAGCCAGTTCAACACACCCCTTTCCTGCAGCTTTGCTTAGCTACAGGCAAACCGGATTAGCAATGCTCCAACGTGCTTACAGCAAAGGTGTCACGCCCCTCTCTTGATGTCATCTTTATCTCAAGGGCACACCTCGGTGTTATAACGCTACACTGTGAGGTGCATCCTTACACCAGCAGGGAATCTGTGATTCACTATTACTCCTCTAATTTGTATGGAATTACCTACTAATTCCTAGCTACCGTGCATAGCACTGTCACAGCCCCTTAGCAGCCCTTGTACCATGGTGTGGTGTAACATGCCTGCCATTGACTATTGTAGGGAAAACATGATATGTGTTACATTGCTGTTTTATTCTACATTTTTCTGTTTTCCTTGTAATCCCATTTGTGCGCCTCTGCCTTGCACTTAAACTTCGCAATAGTGCGAAAAAAAATTAAATGTTATTTTTATATTTTGTACATGTTTTTCTATGCCAATGGCTATATATTTAGCCACTGGCATATATTAACAATATAATACATGTGTTTGGTCAGCTGTCATGGCTCCGATTTTATGTTTGCAAAACTATAAACCGTTTTTTATGGATTACATTTCTGCATTCTTACACTATGCCTGTACCACTTCCTGGATCGCTAAATACCTTCATTTGCATACTACACTGCTGCAAATGGGGTAATTAGCATACAGGGGCCGGGAGCTGTGTGGGCGTAGTGTACCCAGGTAGTGCACATGGAAACAGCTCGTGCCTGGATTGCTCACCAGCCATATTTGGTGTTGGAACACTACGCCTGCACCTGGCGCAAGCTTCATGAATCCCAGGGATTGATTATTGTTGGGGTTTCATGAGTGTGTATTTTCAGCGCTGCGTGAAAACAGTACCACTGTATAGGGCAGCTGGGGCTGTGGAGGATAGTAAGATCATTCTCCCCTGCCTCCATCAGAAAGCCTGTCCCAGGGTGTTGGAAGGGAGACTTCATCTGATAGTCATACCTCTGGTGTAGGAGGTCCACTATGGATTCCTTCCTTCCCAGCAGCAGAACAATGGATCAGCTCTTTGCATTTGCACAGCTTTGCAAGAGTTCATCAGTACAATCTACATTTGTTTTGTGAACCTGGAGATGGCATATGGCTATGTATCCTGAAATGTTTTGTGGAGGATGCACATAGCTGGAACTCCCAGGTCCAAATATCACCTGGTCCTATATTTGCAGAGTGAGAGTTTTGCCTACAGTTCTCATTGTTAGGTCAAATACATTCAAGGTGGGTACAGGACCTCTTTTCCTATACTTCCTTTCATCATCGGTAAACCCTCTGCTGTTAATTGTTCCTTTGACACTGAGCATTTTGTGGCAGCAGCACTACTATCTGAGCCAAATCTTAGATCCAGTTCCTATATCCTTTTATACTTTAATAGGCTGAAAACCCCATGATCCATGGGCAGCTACTTGATTGTTCTCTGCATTAATGACATTGTTGTTACCCTTTTTGGCCAGTCATGGAGATCTTTTCAGTCTAGAAGGAAGAGCAGAAGGCTCAATCACTTCATCAGAATGTTCAGCTGTATCCAGAGAAGATTGCTCTGCAGTGCACTTTCTGAGTTGTTTTTGCTAAAAATGTAAACAGTCCCATTTTCATAAAAGTTTCTATCCCTCTCAATTTTTTGAGCTTCCTTTTCATCTGAATATTATTTTCCTAAATTATCTTAATTTGAACATGTTCTAATTTCACCTCAAAACTGGCAGATGTAGTTCATGGTTTTAAAGTCTCATACTGACTTTTAACAGCCCTGTGTATCTCACCGACCTCAATTTTATAGTGATCTACCAGGAGCTGAACATATTGTAGCCCTGTTTTTTTTTGGATCCTTACATGCATTCAACAAACTCACTGGAACAGGTTTTTTTTCTGTTGGCATCCTAAGCACTCTATGTACCCATAGAATTATCACAAAAACTGTCCCACTGTAATCTCTGGAGCTTCAAAAGATCTTTTTTCTGAATTAAAATCTTTGTTTAAATCAATAACAGTACATCAACTTGGAGGACAGGTTACTTTTAAATAGATTATCTAACAAGACAGGGCAGCAACATGATAAGAGCACATCCTGTGCTGAATCAATTCTGATAGCTATATTACTAATCACAGTGGTAAAAGAAGCTACCATAGCATTTACCATTTTTACTATGATGTCACTTTTATCAAACAATGCTCTAGTAGGTATGTCATGCAATTAAAATCAGATGGGAGAACCAGAATGCTAAATTACTCCCTTGACTGCTTGGAATACCTATAATAAACAATACAATATGAAAAAACCTCTCCAAAGCCAATAAAAATTGTTAAAATATTCCAATCTAAGCAAAAAAATCAATGAATTTCACAACCTAAAATAAAAAAAAAACTAATAAATCTACAGAATAAGGGCTACCATCTTTTCAAGACTTCATCAGTCCTTCATCCACTTTGAATGTTTTCAACGTAACTATAAGAATGACAGACAACTTCTGCTCATAGCCGGACTTAGGCATAGGCCAACTAGGCAGCCATCTAGGGCGCCGCTCTAGTAGGGGCACTTTTCCAGTATTTATTTGGTGTAGGTAGACCAGGATGAGGGCACCGGGTGGTGTGGTGAGGGCGCCATGGAGCCCCTTTTGCCTAGGGCACCAGTTGACCTAAGGCTGCTCCTGCTTCTGCTTTGCAGATAATGGAGCCAAACAGCATACAGAAATGGCCCTGGGACAATACTGTAGCTCGTCCCACAAGACATTGCAGAATACACAGTCTTATGCTTTGTTCAAGTCCACAAAACACATATAGACTGTAGTGGTAAGCATGACTTGTGATCTCTGACATGCATTGGAGCAGTTCACAGTCGTGTGTGAAATGGCTAGAGTGAAAATAAGTGCCCATATCAGAGGTTGTTTCTTTCCTGGAAAATAATGTATTACTGTCTGATGGTGTGAGATGCACCACAACATTAAGGAGACATAGTGAGATAACACAAAGGTGTGAAGGAGTATGCAAGAGGCATGACAAGATGCAAACAGGCATGTCAGTGTATACAGGAGACATGATAAGAGAAACACAGGGATGCCAAAGCATGTAGTAGATGTATCATGATGCAGGCAGGTATGCCAGAGTATGGAGGAGACATAACAAGATGCACACAAATGTACCACAGCAAGCATGAGGCATAATAATGTGAATATCAATGTGGTAAAGCATGCACAAGATATATCAAAATGCAAACAGGAGTGCCAAAGCTTGTATGAGACATAACAAGAACAGATGTAACACAGCATACAGGAGAAATATTGAGATGCTCATGGGTATGCTGGAGCATACAGAAAGTATAATGAGATGTGCACATGTACACCTGGGCATACAGGAGGCAAGACAAGATGCATACAGGTGTGTCAAGGCATGCAGGAGATGTATCAAGATGGGCACAGGTGTACCTAAGCATGCAAAAGACATAACAAAATGTACCCAGGTGTGCCAAATCATACAGGAGATGTAACAAGATGTATACAGGTGTGCCAAAGCATGTAGTCGATGTACAAGATGCACACAGGTATGGCAGATCATGCATGACAGATAGCAAATTGCATTCAGGTATACCACAGCATGCAGGAAACATGATGTGCAACAGAATGCAGCAGGCATAACAAAATGAATACAGGTATACCAGAGCACACAGGAGGCATGACATGATGCACACAGGTGTGTCAAAACATGCAGTAAATGTAACACGATGAGGATAGGTGTGATGATAGGAAGTACTGCCAGCCATGCCAGGAGAAACAGAGCAGTGGATTTGTAACATATGCCAGCACAGCTAGCTGGAATTTTGTAAATAATTATATTCCATTTGTACAGCAAACTGATTTGTACAGATGCTTGTGCTGAAAATGTATTTGTGAGCTTTGCTTGTGTTAAAATGTATCAACAGTGTGCCCTGCTAGAAGGAAAAGAACTGTACATGCATTATTGTGACTGTTTAATTATATGCATTATTGTAACTGTTTAATTGTATACATTGTAACAGCATATACTGGAAGTGAAGAAATTAATCTTAATCCACTTGACTTGGCAAAATATTCTTGAAATTAAATTACTTTATGGGTTAAACCATAAAGATGTTATCACAGAGTTTTGAAGGGAGCCACAGATGCAAAGTCTGTGCTAGAGAACAGATTGCAGCTCCTGTAGGAACAGTGAAATGATTTTATGATTTTATAACTTCCAGCAGCTACACCACATCTGAGCAAATCTCTATCTGTGTGTATTATAGCACATAGATGCTAAATCCTGGTAGCTTCTAATGATGGGGGATAGTGTGGGAAACAGAGTCAGATGACCAGATGTTTATGATGTCATTCTGTACAGAAATAATGTTTTAATATTAGAGGAGACTGAAGTTTCAGCAGCATTCTGTATTCTGTCTTGGATCTGACAAAAAAGACCACTCACCATCTTGCCTTGCTCTATTCAGTAAGTAGGAACAGTAATTATTTTAGTCAATCAGGACAGGAATAGATAGCAAGACAAGCTAAATACTGTTTTTCTATAACTGTGTAAAACATTCCATCAGTGTTATTTTTAATATTCCCTGGGCTGAGCATGTTCCCTTGGTGCTCTTAAGAGAAATTGTGTTTGATGCAGAGAGGTCTGCATCTGAAAATACTGAGTGCATCCATTTGTATTTCAAGTGAACATCCCTCTCCAGTGTCAGTAGTGAGGATTCAGGCTTCTTGATTACTGGCCCAGACTGGGGACCTCACAACAGGTATGCCAGAGTATGCAGGGGTCATAAAAAGATACATACAGGTGTACCAAAACATGCAGGTGACATATCAAGATGCACATAGGTGTGCCATATCATACAGAAGACATAAAAATATGCACATAAGTGTGCCAAAGCATGCAGTAGACATAACATGATGCACATAGGTGTGCCAAAACATGTAGGAGATGTACAAGATGCACACATTTGTGCCAGAGCATGTAGGAGACATAACAAAATGCACACCAGTGTGCCCAAACATGCAGGAGATAATAAGGAGGATATAATAAGATACAGCCAGGAATACTAGATTGTGCAGGAGGCATAACATGATGTACACAGGTATGCCAGAGCTTAAGGAAGACATAAAAAGATGCATGCTTTTCTGATGGGAAAGATACAAAGGATGCTATAAGACTGTGTACAAATGTCACTGCTTGTGTACACGTTGACAAAGGGGTTGTAGTTATCTGGGTAGAGCTCCTTTGATATCTACCAGATCTGAATAGGTACCCTAACAGTTCTTAACAGAATAAACACTATTACAAAAGGTAAAAATTGCTGTCCAAGACCAAAAAGGAGCAGGTGCCCAATTGGAAGCAATGTCTCCTTAGCCTGAACAAGCATATAAGAGCACTAGTGAAATCCTCCAAAGCAAACTTCGAGTTCAAATTGGCCACATCTACTAGAGACAATCATAAGGCCTTCTTCACATATGTCCGCAACCTCAAAGGAAGCACCCAAATCTGTTCAGAACTGGTGGTCAAGGACACCACATATACAAATGCCATAGACATAGCAAACTTGCCAGCTGACAGATTCATCAAAAACTTTACCCTTCTGTCCCCCCATCACTAAATCAGGACATCCCCAGCATCTGTCCCTTCCCCTTATATCTAAGGAACAGGTCATCACTGATCTCTCAATGGCAAAAAAATACAACCTCCATGGGATCTGATAACATCCCAGGCTGCATCCTACGTGAACTCAGGCAAGAACTTGCAGCACCACTAAGCACCCTATTCAACCAAAGCCTGAGTACTGGCTTCATCCCAGCTGAGTGGAGGACAGCCACTGTCATCTCTTTACACAAAGGTGGAGCATCCACCAGTATGGGAAATTATAGATCCATCAGCCTAACTAGCCTGATCTGCAAGGCCATGGAATGGATTATCATGGACCTCATTAACAAGGACATTGGCTACCATCAAACACATGATCCCACACAGTTTGGCTTCATCAAGGGGAGGTCATGTCTGCTAAATTTGGTCGACTTCTTTGAGATGGTCACCAAAGCCGTAGATGAGGGGAAGATGGTGCACACCGCCTACCCTGACCTGGCCAAAGCCTTTCACACTATTCTCCACTTGGGTCTAATAGATAAACTCTCTCAACTAGGCATCAATCCATATGTTACCAGATGGGTAGCAAACTGGCTCATTAATAGAATCCATGTAGTCAAAATAGGGGACGCCACCTCAAGCAGTAGACCTGTAACAAGTGGCATACCCCAGGTTCAGTCTTGTGGCCTCTGTTATTTGGGATATACTTTTCTGAGATACAGGCCAAAACCAGTGGGCTATGTCTGACCAAGTTTGCAGATGACTGCAAGCTGGGTGCTGCCATCAGTTCCTCTAGTGATGTGGACATCCTCCAAGAGGGTCTCACTCAGACAAATGACTGGTGCCAGAAATATGGCCTCAAGCTGCATACCAAAAAATACATCAGCATCCCCTTTAGGGAGAGTGACAGCCCCACAAATTATCACATTAATAACAACGTCCTAAGTACTCAATCAGTCGTGAGGGATTTGGGTACCCAGGTTGATAGCAACCTCACTTTTGACCACCATGTTGCTTCTTTTGTATGGAAAGCCTTCTACATAGCCCACCTCATAAGTAAGGGTATCTCATCCAGGGACAAGGAGGTCATAACATCCCTGTATTCTTCCCCTATAAGGTCAATTATTGAGCACAACACCCTTTTCGGCATGTACCTCGCAAAGCACATGCAGCAGCTGGTGAGACCACAGAGGTTCCTCACCAGGAGAATCCAGGGTGTCAAATATCTGCCATACACAGATAGGCTAAAAGCCCTATCCCTCTACTCGGTTTCATACAGACACCTCAGAGATGACCTCTGTCTGGCATACAAGGCATTCATGGACCCCACCTTGATCGGACTGCTGCATGTCCACAAGTCAAGCTCCACTCGAGTAACCCACACACGCTGCCCCAACCTGGTCTGTGACATCAACAAGACTTGTTGGAGGGACAGATTTGTGTCTTAGAGACTCCCCCATCTATGGAATAGACTCCCTCTCCACATCAAGCAGAGTAACTCTTTACCCCTTTTTAAGTGCAACCTGGATAACTGGATGGGAAACAGACAATATGCCCCTGGGATTCCACTCATGTCCCTGCTGGACAGGGGCATCAGGTGCTGATTTGTCTAAACATAGGCTAAACTCTTGGTTCATAGGTTCATAGGTAGGTACTAGGCTATCTGCCCGAGGGCATTTATAAGCCTAGCCAAAGTGTGTCAGTTTTCGCCACCCCATTGATTAATTAACTGAGCCTCTGTCAAGAAGAGCCAATGAAGTGATCCCAGGGGTGTATTTTCTGTTACCCATCCACTCGTCAAGGTTTCTCTTGAAGAGTGTTAGTGAGGGGCTCTGCCTAATGTTGTTAGGAATTTTGTTCCAAAGCATGGGGAGTCTCTGTGACAGGAATCCATCCTTCCAGCATGTTCTATTTATTGTTGTGGCGAGGTTTAGCCCACTAGAGTGAGTGGCTCGCAGTGACTTGGATTTCTTTAGGTGGAGCATGTACATCAATTCTGAGTTGGACATGGCTTTGTAAATCTGGCAGAGATCATCTCTGAGTAAGCGATATGCCACTGAGTACAGCTGGAGTTTTTCCAGTTGGGCTGCATAGGACATATGTTTGAGACCAGTAATCCTCTTGGTGAGGTACTTTTGTGGTCTTTCCAGCTGTTGGAAGTGTCTTGTGAGGTTCATCTGAAATGGGGCATTTTACTTTATAATGGGTCTGATGAGTGACGAGTAGAGGGGCACTATAACCTCTTTATTTCTAGATGCAAACCCTTTAGTAATTAGATGGGCTACATAGAAGGATTTCCTAACTACTTTGGCAATATGATTGTCAAAGGAGAGATTACTATCTACCTAGGTCCCCAGATCTCTTATTACCTCTTCTGTATTAAGGGGCTGCCACCTATGTGGTAATTCATGGGTGTTTTGTTTATCCCAAACGGGATGACTATGCATTTTTTGGCATTCAGCTTGAGACCATGACTTTGACACCAGGTGTCCGTCTCAGTAAGGCCCTTTTGGAGAATATCTGTGTCAGCCAATGAGTCAATTATGGCTCCCAGTTTGCAGTCTTTGGCAAACTTGGTTAGCCATAGTCCTCCTGTGTTTGCCTGTACTTCTGAGAAGTATATGCTGAACAGTAGGGGTCCCAGAACCGAGCCTTGTGGGATACAACTTGTGACTGGTTTAGAGTCGGACTTGGAGCCAGCTATTCTTACCGTGTGAGTTATGTCTGTAAGCCAGTTGGCAACCCATCTCATGATGTAGGGGTTTATGTTTAGGCTGGTGAGTTTTTCTATAATTCCTGAGTGGAGAATGGTGTCAAAAGCCTTGGCGAGGTCAAGGTAGGCTGTGTGAACTACCTTCCCCTCATCTATGGCCTTGGTGACTGTCTCGAAGAAGTCAACCAGGTTTAGTAGGCATGATCTGCCTTTAACAAAGCCAAACTGGGTTGGGTCAAGTGTTTGGAGGTTCCCAATGTCTTTGTTAATGAGTTTCATGATGATGCGCTTCATAGCCTTGCAGACCAGGCTAGTCAAGCTTATGGGGCAATAGTTACCAGGGTCAGTTGTGGCCCCCTCCTTTGTGGAGCAGAATAACCATTGCTGTGCGCCATTCTATGGGCACATAGCCTGTGGAGAGGCTGAGGCTGAACAGTGTATTTAGGTGGGGGGTTAGTTTGTTCTGTAGTTCGTACAAGATGCAGCCTGGGACACCATCTGGCCCCACTGATGCTGTGCTTTTGGCTTTTGAAAGGGCTGTTTTCACCTGTGCGTCTGTGATTTCCGGGACACTACACTTTTCCAGTATTGTTGTGGGCCCTTTTGGGGGTGAGAGGGGGGTGAAGTTTGCACTGAATCTATCTGCCAGGATATTGGCAAGGCTTATAAGGGCCTCAGGCCTAGTAACCTCCTATGATCCTATGATCCTATGATTAGAGCCTTTATTTGCTCCCCACTAGAGTGAGTAACACATTACAGGACAAACAACTGGCAGAGAATGCAAGAGAAATTTCTCTCTAAGAGGCTGTTTAAAAAAATGCATCAGTTGCCAAATAATGAGGATAAAATGTTAGTGGAAACAATTTGAATTTGAGGTTCAATTAAGATATCTAACCAGGAAAGGAGTAAATTAAGTCTTTTGGTCATACTTTGGAACAAAAGAGACTGAGCAATTCACATAGGGTCACACAGTACACAAGTATTAGGATATGGTACTAAAGTCAAGCTCTCCAGTTTCATTATTTGATTTGACATTGGATCAATTTCCTTATCATTTCTCATGCCAATACCACATCCAAAATGCTTCTTGTCCTTTGCTTTCTTAGTCCTACACAGTATTTGTGATATAAACCTTAAACTTGCACCTCCCTGCTCAGGCAGTGTTGCTTCTCTCAGTCACCCATGTAAACTCTGAGTTCTGCTGTTTGAACTTAAAAAGAGTTGATAACTTTTTCTTCTGGCTTACATTCATTAAATTTCCATAATTTCATCTCTCCATACTCCAGATTAGTTGACCAAGCAGGTCCAAAATGGCTGAAAGTTCCTTTTAGAAAGGCAACCCGAGAACAGTTAAGAAAGTTAAGTGTATTGCCAAGAGTTTTACAGCTTACAAGCAGGGTGGATAAGGTGTACATCAGGTTACCAAGTTTTTGTTTGTTTGCTTGTTTTTTTTTTTTTTTAACTCCTAGCCTAATAGTTTTAGTCTGTACTAAAATGTGGGGGATTTCTGGCAAATCATTGAAGATTACAGTCATTAAATACTATCTGTGAGCTCAACAGGTAGCAAACTTGCCTTTGGTGCTAGAAGAGCAGAAGGCGGTGGGTTCTATTTCCACGTCAGGTGATTAGATTGCTAACACTGCACTGCAGCATTGAGTGAGTGCTGCACTCCTGAGTGTGCCATCCTTCAGTTGAGATGTTAAACTGAGGTCCCATCTGTTTGAGCAGGTGGTAGCTGAACTGGATATAAAAGATCCCATGGCACTTATCGAAAAGAGTAGGGTTCCTTTAGTTACATACAAAAAACTTTTATTTACAGCATATTTGCATACTTACAAATGTATAAATATATAAATATACAAATCTATTTACACATATTCATACTTTCTTTTACAATCATACTGAATGTTTATCCCTATTAGACACTCACTCCTTCTTCTATAACCACCATCTGATTTACTTAATATTGCTGATAAAAATCCATTTACCATTAAACATAATTTCATTTGTTTTTTCATTCCATATAACAAAAAATAACTTTTCATCTATTCTTTTAATATATTCATTACTTATTTTCTTTTAATATCAATATTTAATCATATCCATGTTTATTTTATCCACTTCTTTTATATTTTCGAAAAAATCTTCTTTACATAGTTTTCACCATAACTTTTTTTACTCTTTTACATTTCAAAAGCATGTGTTCCATAGTTTCTTCTTCTTAACAATATAAACACCCATTATATTACTTTTTTTTATATGGCATATTTCCTTTACTGGTAATTTATTTGTTACCAGTCTCCACAAAAAAAAATATTGACATTCTACTTTCTGATTATACTATGTGCTTCTCATTTTTATAGCTTTATTTTTTTTCATCTTTTAGATTTTCCCATGGTTTTACATAGTAATATTTTATCATTACATTCTTATAACATTGCAGCTCGAACAGGATAGAAACACTTTAATATATGACACAATTCCACAGTTTTACATCCACAGGTTAAGCGCTTTCATCTGTTTTATGTACAGACTTCCTCAGAACCAAGATATTCCATCACCAGCTCTCATTATGAATCCAATTTGGCGCCAAAATTTAAAAATATCCTAATGCTGCCTTAAAGAGACATTCATCAATTCCTTTCATGCACAAGCTAATACATGACTTACATATATACTGTTTATCTAATACATTTAATTCAATAGCTTATAAATCCTATAAATCATTAATTAAACATTAATTAAACTTATACTATATAAAAATGTATAAAAATGAAACTTGTATACAATATGTGACGTCTTTTAACATGGAGGTGGGATATCCCCTACTTCGAAACATAGGCTATGTGAAACAACAATGGGGGAATAAATATTTACCACTGTTGGGTATGTCAAGTGAAAGAGATAAAGATATTGGAAGGAAAGATACCACATTAGAACCTTTCAGAAGAGTGTGCGTAATTATGTACACACCATATGCCAACCAAGTGAAAGAGACATTAAATAGACATTGGGATTTGATCACTATAACAGATACTATAGGCATCACATTAGGCAAATATCCCACGTGTGTATTTAAAACAGCCCCTAACATTAAGAAGTTACTTGAGAAGACAAAACACACAGCAAAATACAAGTCAATTTTAAAGGGAACTTCAAGATGTGACTCTTGCAACCAATGTAAATACATCAATGAAGAGGTGCGATTTAAGTTGGACAATATTAATAAGACATATATCAAAAGTAAGGTAGGAAATTGTAATACTAGACGTAGTATATCTTGCAAAATGTGTTGTATGCTCAGCATTCTACATAGGTAAGACTGAGCGGAATTTTAAAAAAAGAATATATGAACATTATTACAAGATTCAGACTAAAGATATGAAGAATGCTTTGTATAAGTATATAATTAGTAAAGGGAATCAACATTACTTCAAATTTTCCATTCTAGAACATGTTGATAGCAGTGTTTGTGGGAGTAATTGGAAAGTGTATTTAGCCATGATGGAAAGCAAGTGGCAGATATTCACAGATGCCACTAGTCTTCCAGGCATTAATGATAGCATTAGTATCAAACCATTCCTTATTCTTGACTAATTTTGTTGTAGTTTTAGCACATCAGCATTGTTGTGTATATATAAACATTTTTTACTTTTAACATATATCAAACATATATTTTATTAAGATGTTCTTATATAATTGTATATATATTAATTAATTATTTTTGTATATTCTAGCCAATATATCATTGAATTTTTAGAACATGTTTTTAAAAACATCGTATTAATTTTTATGTGGATTTTTTAAAGCATATTTAAATTATATATTTAACATATGTATATATTGTATACAAGTTTCATTTTTATACATTTTTATATAGTATAAGTTTAATTAATGTTTAATTAATGATTTATAGAATTTATAAGTATTGAATTAGATAAACAGTATATATATAAGTCATGTATTAGCTTGTGCATGACAGGAATTGATGAATGTCTCTTTAAGGCAGCATTAGGATATTTTTAAATTTTGGCGCCAAATTGGATTCATATTGAGAGCTGGTGATGGAATATCTTGGTTCTGAGGAAGTCTGTACATAAAACAGATGAAAGCGCTTAACCTGTGGATGTAAAACTGTGGAATTGTGTCATATATTAAAGTTTTCTGTCCTGTTCGAGCTGCACTGTTATTTTCTACTCTGCACCAGGAATTGGATTTTTACTTGCAGGTTTTACAGTTGTTTCGTTATTCTTATAACATACTTTTATATTTTTTTCTATATCATCAATTTTTATTTTCCACAAAAATATTTTATTTCTTCATTTATACACTCTTTCTCTTTTATTCTCTTACCATACCCCAAAATTTATCACACTTATATTTATACAATTGTACTACTAATCTCGGATCTTTTTTCATTTATCCACTTTAACACTATACAATCTAATGAAGCAACATATACCACTGGGTTGATTAACCCTAAACCTCTTTCATCTTTATTTACAGACAAAACTCTTCTTTTTACTGGGTTTAATGTAGAACCCCATATAAATGAAAATAAATCTACAATAAATCCCTTTCAAATACTTTTGGCAACATAAATACAACTGCTAAGTATGCTATTTTCCCCATCAGTACTGAATTTATCAAATAAACTTTTTTTCTGAATGACAATTTAAATGTCCTTCAGAAAAGACAAGAAATTACATTCATTGTAAAATACATAATCCCATATTTGCTACATCTCCTAAACCTTTACTTTTCTGTTTATTTAAAGTCATCCCTATCAATTCTAGATACCCATTTGTACAAATTATTACTTCTTTTATCCAATTTTTTTTTTGCAGTTACTATAATGTCATCTGCAGATGTTAACAGAACTGGAATTCTTAACTCTTCAGGTGTTATATACCCTGCCTCCTTAATTTTGTAATTAATTTCACGTATTATCGTGTTTGTAACTAATGTAAAGAATATATAACTCATTGGACATTCCTGTCTTATACCACTCCATATATACCTATTGGCTTATCCAGCCATTTACAAGTATTTTTACTTTATTATTACTATACGTTGACTTACATAACTTCATAACTTTCTCACTTATATCATATTATATTCTTTCTTTATTACCCATAAGATTTCATGTCCAGTTGTATCAAATGCCTTACTAATGGCTCCTATCATGATTTATACTTTTTCTTTTCTATTCATAATATCATCCACAATTTCTCAGTACCCCCTGTGTCGGGAAGTCTACAATAACTAGTAATTTTTGACAACCTTTCCCCTGTATGCTATATATACTATTTTCCATAATATCCTCCATTTTAGTTTCAAATATCTTTAGCATTATTTTTGTAAAGATCTTACAATCATTTATCATTTACACTCATGATTCTTACAATCATTATTATTCTATACTATTGGCTTCCATTTTTAATGGTCTTCTATCTTCCTTCTTCCATGTGAATTAAAGTATTCCACTACCTAATTCTTTATACATAAAACCTTCATTTAAGCATTCATTCAAAAATCCTTAAAAGGTATTTTTTTGCCAATTCCTTAAATTGTTATACATTTCATACCCTATTCCAGTTGGTCCAGCAGCCAAATCTATATTTACTGTCCTAGTATTTTATCTAGCTCATTTAAAGAAATCTCCTTTTCCAACTCTTTAATCTCTTTTTCTGTTAACTTTTTTTACTTTCCATCTTTTTTCACTACCTTTTTTTTAAACGTTTTTGTACATATTGTGCTACACTATTCATAATATTTTCCTGAGTACTTTCTATTTTTCCTTTTATATATATTTTTTATTTCTGTCATTATACTACCATCTTCCTTTACTAATCTGCTTAAGTAACTTGATACTTCTTCTCTTTTTCCTTGTAAAACACATATTTGCTTATACAACAATTCCTGTATTTTTTCTTTCATATAATTCTTTTTCTTTTACATAATACTTTCTATCATTATGTACTAAATCTTCCAATGTGTCGTTATATGTTCTTTTATATTTTTCTTTCTCTACTTTTCTCACATCATATTGTCACTTAAAAAACATGTTTTATATTTATAAAACAGTCCAAACCAGCAAAAGTAAAACAAAAAAGGTTCTGGGCCACCAGTGAAATGAATCTTCAGTTCTTTTATTTCCAATAACAAATGAGCGCTTTCGTTAATGAAATTAAAAGGTTGTTTAAAACAATCATTATATAAAAAATAAAAAAATAATAAAACTTCAATCTTGATTATGTTATGAGGGGACATGAGGAACACATTACTCAATAGTGAACTTAGATGGCAATTGAGGCTGAAGGCTAATATAAGTCCAGGCCTGAATGAATACATTAGTATTAAGGCTATTTTAGCAGACAGAGCAGGTAGAGTGTGATTTCATTGTTGTAGGTTACAGCATTTTAGTGTAAAAAGGGCTATATTAAATACATAAAAAAACATAATCAAGATTGAAGTTTTATTATTTTTTTTTATTTTTTATATAATGATTGTTTTAAACAACCTTTTAATTTCATTAATTCATTAATGTATTTTCTAAACTTGTGTAGTTTGTGGTGTTTGGTAAAACAACTAAAGAGCCAGAAACCACTCGGTGGTGGAGCTTTAAAATTTTAAAATTTTGTTTATTGGTTAATTAGGTTAATTAAGGTATTTTGTATAAATTAAGAGTGGCACCAGTACTGTTTTATCTGAAGAAGTCTCATTTGGCAGACGAAAGCGCTCATTTGTTATTGGAAATAAAAGAACTGAAGATTAATTTCACTGGTGGCCTGGAACCTTTTTTGTTTTGTTTTATGTTTTATATTTATCCTTAAATATCATTCACCATTCAGACCAATTTTTATGAAATGTTCTCATAGTAACTGTATTACTAGTCTCTTTCATTCTTAATTCCATGCTTTCTCATTTGCCCTTTTTATTCCTTTGCCTATTTTATATGGTCCTTATTTTCCTTTAGCCATATTGCAAGATGATCAGAAAATCATGTTTCAACTACCTCCCTATCTCCTATAACTTATAACTTCTGATACCATAAAATAATCTATTTCAGTTCTATACATACCCCTTTTGTAAGTCCATGAATTCGTGACTCAAAATTGTAACTTACCAGATCTTAAAATGTCTAACATTTTTCTTATATCATTTCCATTCTTTTTACGTTCGCCTCTTATATCACAATTAAAGTCTCCTGTTATTATAATATTCATATTTATCACTACATGGTCTAAAATCTGATGAAATAAGCTTTCCCAATTTTTACAATTAGTGGAAGTATATAATGCTATAATTCTATATACTTGTTCTTTCCATTTTAAATCTACAATGATTAATCTTCCCATTTTGCTAAAGTTACATTTAATATCTTTACTGTATTTCTAGAGAATAAAGCTATTCAAGAACACCTCTCATTTCCCAAATTCTAAACAATATTTCCTCCCCATAGTTTCTCTGTTTGTGATCTTTCTTAATTTTTAAAAATCTTATCTTCTAATATAATTACATTTATATCACATGTATTACACCACTCCAAAATCCCTGTTCTTCTTACTATACTCTTAATAATATTCACATTTACAGAAAGCACTTTTCCTTTTCCTTAGATTCATGGTTTCATAAATTTATAGCTAATTACTAAGCTAACTTTCTTAACAGGCCATTCTAAGCCAAGCCTATTCGCCTCCCAAAGGTGAGAATCAAACACTGTACCTTGTGTCTGTGAGTCAAACACATTAACCATTATACCAACCCCATCATTATTATTTATTATTATTTGACATTTGTTAACCAGGTTAGTCCAACTGAGCCAAATAAGGCCCCTTTTCAGTGGAGTCCCGAGGAGAAAAGCTCCAGCATACAGATTAATGAAATTATAGACGTGAAATAATATAAGCAGTGGATACAAAGATGGACATGCACATAGAAAATAACAACAATTCATATAATATACATGGTTGAAAAGAAAAAAAGTACAAAAACAGGAAAGAGATGAACTGAGGGTTACAACTAAATAAGAATATACATATATGAGGAAGAATAGTTGGTATAAGTATATCCTTTAGGTAGCATCATAGTTATGTAGGATAAAAACAGGAACCAAGTTCAAACAAATTCCTAGGATTTATTCAAACCACTCCAAACACATAGAAAAATCCAAAGAATAGCCAGAACAATCCACAGAGCGAACTCTCATTAACGCTTTTCAAAAATACTGCGTTTTCGTATTCAAAACATGTACTTCCTCAGATCAATGACTAGTTCTCCTTGGCAAACTTTTTATACCATAATCAATTGAATAATTAATTAATTAATCAACCAATTTTAAAGTTGTTGAAACCAACAAACAGCTCAACTGATATTTGTTTCAGTTAATAGCAAAGCCCCATTATGCTTTATCCTTAAAAGTCATTTCTTAAAATAACATAAAATGCTTGAATCTTTATTTCTCACTTAAATGATTAAAATCTTATCATAAAAACTTTTTTATGTAAAAAAATAACACCTTATTCATAAAATATATAAGAATAAAATATGTACATATATATAGTTCCTTAGATCATATAGCCATGTTCAAAAATAGAGGATATCCGGAAAGCCTCATTAGAAACACCAGACAGGAAGTATTAAACGGTAGAAGGACAAAATTTATACCTATAGTTAAGGGATTAGACACATGGAAGGATTCAAGGCATACTGTAAGTAATATAGTGAACATGTAAAAATTTCAATCAGCCCTCACTTTAGAGTATAACACTATTAATAACAAAATAAGACATATTTTTTGTAAGGAATGGAATAGGTTTATAGATTTAATGGACATAGACAAGATTAATAATGGTCCTGTCAAGATAGTTTATAAGAATTCAAAAAATATGAGGAATATTCTTGAAAACAAATATTCTATAAATTCACAATATATTAGGAGAAAGGGTACCTACAAATGTGGTAGATGTTCCCAATGTATTCATATTTCCAACGGAAATGAGATTAACATCAGTAGTAGGGGCAGGGTGATAGTGAATGACAAACATTTTTATAATTGTGACTCTATGAGCTTGGTGTACTTTGCTAGTTGTACAAAATGTTCATCCTTTTACATAGGAAAGATGGAAAGGAAACTAAAAAGACAAATATTTGAACATTTTAATGACATCAAAAATGGTAAAGAAACTAATGCTTTGTACAAACATAGTAAAGAATGTCACCAAGCGGGATTTTTATTTTCAGTTATTGAACACACAGATAAAGACATTAGAGGAGGGCCTTGGGAGGAAAAACTGGAGTATAGAGAGTTATGGTAGCAAATGACACTTGAATCATATAACCCACCAGGACTAAATGAGCACACCAGTATTTTACCTCTACTTAAGTTAAGGGCAGCTAAACTGTGAGGGATTCTCCTTGTAACTCTCACAACCCTTATAATTCTTTATAAACTGTTTATATTCCCTCACAACTTCTTGTGTTTTCCCACACATTTTAATTTAGGTTACTTAACTAGTTTTAAACGTATTGTAACTGTTCATAAATTAAAAGGTATAAAATTTATCAGAGAAGCTATTAATTGTACAATTTAACAGTTCAAAATTATTTATCAATAATTCTGAGGGTGGAATATATATTTTTAACAAACTTTTAAATAGATTTTTAACAAACTTTTAATAAATTGTTAATGGTTTACATCAGTTATAATGCTGCTATGAATTAAATTGTAATGCTTTAAATGACCACCAGATGGCTTAATGATCTAAGGAACTATATATATATATATATATATATATATATATATATATATATATATATATATATATATATATATATACATATTTTATTCTTATATATTTTTTGAATAAGGTGTTATTTTTTTACATAAAAAAAGTTTTTATGAGAAGATTTTAATCATTTAAGTGAGAAATAAAGATTCAAGCATTTTATGTTACTTTAAGAAATGACTTTTAAGGATAAAGCATAATGGGGCTTTGCTATTAACTGAAACAAATACCAGTTGAGCTGTTTGTTGGTTTCAACAACTTTAAAATTGGTTGATTAATTAATTAATTATTCAATTGATTATGGTATAAAACGTTTGCCAAGGAGAACTAGTCATTGATCTGAGGAAGTGCATGTTTTGAATACGAAAACGCAGTATTTTCGAAAAGCGTTAATGAGAGTTCGCTCTGTGGATTGTTCTGGCTGTTCTTTGGATTTTTCTATGTGTTTGGAGTGGTTTGAATAAATCCTGGGAATTTGTTTGAACTTGGTTCCTGTTTTTATCCTACCTACTTGGAATTAATGGTTTTAATTCACCTTGGTTTTTCTTGTATCATAGTTATGTAATTATGTGGAATTTTACAACAGATTGAGTGTTTTTCAGGTTGCCACATACAGTGGGTAGATGTTCAGGGATGAGGTAGTGAAGTTATTGCAAATAGTAGAATGGAGGGAGTTTGATTAACATATTCTGAAAGGAAGAAAAGTGGTGGAAGTAATATGGAAATTAGGGAGGATTATGGCAAGGACAAGATTTTGAATTCATGAAGTGGTTTTTGACTTTGGTTTTGAAGCAGTTATAATTTTATATGCTACGGATGTTAGGAGGAAGCCTATTGCAAGCTAAGGATACTGAGTTTTGTAGAGGAGTTTGCCAATAAATTTGTTTGGTTTATAGATGTCTACAAGATTCTGGTCAGATCTATGAAGTGAATGAGTTGGGGTATAAGGGGATACTATGGATGAAAGAGAGGGACAGGTTAAGGGTTTATTTAATAGGAAGTGTGTGAGCCGTAGCTGGGAAAGAAGCAGGAGGTGGGGGAATTCAAGCCAATGAAGTTTTTTTAGGGCAAGACAATGATGTGATTCATATGGTTGGTTAAAGGTGAATCTGGCTATGTTGTTATAGGTTTGTTCGAGTTTAAATAGTAGGGATGACTGGAGATGTGTAAGGATAGCAGAGGCATAGAGTGGGTTTAGAGTTGGGAGCTAGGATTTTTTTATTTCTGTAGAGAAGACCTAATTTCTGGTTATTTTTTAATACAGTGTTGTATATGACTATCGAACTTTAGTTGGTCATCGATTATAATACCAAGTAGCTTGGTGTGGGATTCTGGTTTGATAAGGGTGTTATCAACAGAAGAAATGGAGAAGGTGGACTTGAGAGAGAGAGGTTTAGGACAGAATAGTAGGAGTTTGGTTTTTTAGGGTTAAGTATAAGCTGATGGTTGGTTAGCCATTTTTTCCACAGATGAAAAAGAGTTTTGAGTGGTGGCGAGAAGGTTAGAAGTGTTGTCAGAAAAACAGATGAGAGTAGAGTTATTGGCGTATAGTATAAGGGAGGAAGTGATGCAGGAGGAGTGTAGATTATTAGTGAAGCTGTTGAAAAGGAGAGGACCAAGGATTGAGGCTTGAGGGATGCCAGTCTGAATGGGTAAGAAAGGGGAACAGGAGGATTGCCATCTGACAAACTGGAGCCTATTTGAGAAACAACTCAAGGACCAGTGAATAGTAGAGGGGGAGAGATTATGTTCAGTTAGTTTAGCAAGTAGCTTGAAATGGGAGGCAGTATCGAAAGCTTTAGAGAGGTCGAGGAAAAGACAAGATACAAGAAGATTTTTATCCCTGGCTTCAGCAACAGTGTGAGTGAAGGATAGGAGGGCAGTGGAAGTGCTATGAGTAGGCCTGAAGCCATGTTGAGAGAGGGTCAGAAGGTTTTCATCGATTAGGTACTTTAAAAGCTGGCTATGAATGCATTTTTCAAGGATTTGGAATAGTGGACAGATAATGGCAATAGGTCTATAGTTTGATGGGTCTGTGGAGTTACCTCCTTTGTGTTGATGTATGGTATAGAAAGATTTCCAAATATTGGGAACAGTGGATTTTTGGATAGATCTGTTTACTAGGATTTAGAGGGGGTAGGCTACACAGTAGGCTGCAAATTTGAAAAAGAGGGGCGGAAGGTTGTCAGTAGAGGGTGAGCGTGGTTTTAGTTTTAGTAGAATGGACTTTATATATTCAATGGAGACAGGTTGGAGACAGAAAAAGGAAGTCTTGCTTGCAACATGAGTGGTATGAGAGAGGTTTTGACTTTGACAGGGTTGGGTTAGTTTTTGAATTGATTCAAAGAAGTGGGTATTATGTAAGTTGGAAGTTTCTTGGGAAGTATTGTTAAGATAGGGGTTGGGGGTGGTATGTTCACCAGGGTGCAGAATTTTATTGATGGAGTGCCAGAATTTTTTGGGGTTGGAATTACGGGTAACTTGAGCATCATAATAGACTTTTTTCTTGTCTTTATTTATTTGTTTATTAGCTGTATATATTCGTTTTCATCCATTTCCTTTCTTTTTTGTTTTGTACTTATCCCTTTAATTTTATCCTGTCTTTTACCATTTTACCACCAGAATTCTTTTTTCCATTTACTAACTCCTAATTTATGTCTGCTTCATCACATATTTCATAACCTTCTTCTATGTCCTATTTATTACTTTTTCTCATCTAATTTTTATTCTATTTCTACTTCTAATTTTTTTCTCTTTATTTGTTTTCTTTTCTTTATTTTTCTTTTTTCCTTACTATTACTATCATTTTTGCAATCCATCCATAAATGTCCAATTTTGTTACATTTATAACATTTTAATTCACATTTTTACATCATATCCCATTTCCCCAGAAACATAATATTTTCTTTTGCTGGAGTTACTTATCAAATGTCTTTCTTTTCCACAAAAAAAAATGTTTTGGGTTGTGCCCAGTATCTTGCAACACCCCTACTCCCCTCCACATTTATCATACTTGGTACATGTATAATATTTTCTCATTCTATTTTTAACACAATATTAAAATCCTCTCCACCAGTCCATAACCCCCTTTTGTTATAAACTTTTTGCAATGTACAGTACTTCTTTACATTCAAATGTCCTTTCAAGGTCTCTCTTTCCACCTCCTTTGAAATTGTACCTGAATTTTTTTTTCCCTGTTAAATACTTTAATAAAAAGGCATAGTTCATGGTGCAGGACATTTCCCTTTATTGGCTGACCTCTGCTGGCTGCTCAGGCTTTTGGTTGTTTGGTTAGAGTTTTACATTTGTAGTTTATATGACAAAAAGCTTCTGACTACTTCCACTACCTGACAGGGTGGGTCCTGCAGAGTTTCATTCTTGGTCCATTATTTTTAATTGTCCTTGGTGCTCACCTTCCATTTTTATTTTCACTTGTGACAGTGTACACGGCGCTGCCATAGTTACCTTCACCTTTCATTCTAATGTCATAGCTCTGAAACACACATTCCAAGAGGAATCCAGCATTGTTCTGCACTGGTTCTAATCCAGGCTGTTGTAGCTCAAAACTTAAAAGCATATCCTTGACCTCTGGTTCCAGTTGGACATTTACTAGACTATGAAGCCCCTCTAAATGCTCAGCATGTGACATTGCATGATGCTGTCCTTCAGGCAGTTCAGCCTTCCAATATCTTTGGTGTGGGACTCAGCATTAAGTTCAGCTGCTTAACACAAGTAGATGTAATTTATTTTAAATTCTTTAATATGCATGGTACTGTATATTACAAAATACTGTTTAGAGTTAATAAGAACAATGATGCTTTGCTTTGATTGAGTGCAGGTGTTATTAGACAAAGCTCCTTCCACTTTCTGTCTCATGCTGGCAGGTAACATTGTAAGACCTGTTTCCATCTTACTGCACGTCGCCACCCAGCACCTGTCACTGCTCTCCTTCTACCTCTCTCTCTCTTTTCTTGCATCCTTTACATCACTGGGCCTAAAGACATACTTTGATGCCAAAAGTATTTAATACCAGGCTGTCTAATATGTCCTCACCTAACTCTTTACTGCACTCTTACTTATTTGTCTTTGTGTTATTTTTCTTTTTTTCTTTATCATATAGGTCCTTTCACAGCCATAACACAAGCTGAAGGCATATATACATAATAAGGAAGTTAGCTCAGGGGATTCTGGCAATGAGCTGTTAAGAACAGCTTCCTGTAAGACAAGGGTAGAGAATTTGATTCCTTTTACCTCCCTTTGTCTACTGTATGACTCTGACCAACTCACTTAACTAGAAACTGCTCCTAGGCTTCCCCTGAAAAAGAACATGTTCCCAAAATTATCTTCAGTTCTATAATCTCTGTATCTAGCTTTTTAGCTTCACTCAAATAAACTACTTATACATTACAGTAAGATTAATACTGTGGTCCTTAAAAACTCACACTGTCCTCTTCTGTTATTAAGTGAGCCCTGGAGCAATACGATTCTTCCTACTGATACCTACATGTACTTAGGAATATACATAGCACCACATTTCTCATTCTCTCATTGTGTAAAAAAAAATCTACAGCCGCCCAAGTTATTGACTATCTGCAGTGTACATGTAGGTTTTCAGGTTATCTTACTAAAGATACTAGAATAAGCAGAGTAAAAAAAAAAATTCTCATCCTCAAACATGAGTATAGTCTACCAGAACAGCCCCTCAGGAAGAAAAGGAAATAAGTGGTGGCAAAGTAGACTGGCAGAGTCTCAAAACAGCATGTAAGAAGATAATAGAATACATATGCATCAAAACAGATATGGGGAAAGCTGGTTGTGAAATGCAGAAGGCCAGAAAGTTGTCAAAAGAAAAAACGGGAGATAAAAAACGATGGGCCGGGGTAAGAAGGAATTCTCATAAGAGGCCAAGACAGCAATCACAATAGTGAATAAACAATTCACAGAGAAGGTGTACTACCTGTTGGTAAATTACTATGTGGATGGCACAAAGATCTTTCAAGTTGGAAGGCAGTGATAGAGAGATTAAGAAGTTAGTCATCTGACACCATTCATAAAGGATGCCAGAGGACGTAAAGGACAGATTGGAGGAGTACCTTAAGATGCTTCTAAATCAAGTAAACCCCACAAAAGCTGTCCTGTCACATGCACAGGCTACAGTGATAGAGGAAGAAGAATCCATCATAGAAGAAGTACAAGGTGCAGTAAGGAAAATGAATCAGGGAAAGTAAGCTATGATAAAGTCACAGCAGATATGCTCAAGATGTTGGCTATGTTAGGGGAGAAATGGCTTCTGAGGGTACTTATTATGGTATGAACAGAGAGTGGTATAACCTAGATCACTGGAAAATAAGCATTTATGTGCCAGTGGACAAAAACAAAAGAGATATTCACAACTGTCTGCAGTACTGAAGTATCAAATTCCTGTTACACTGCATGAAATTGTTGGAGATGATGACTGACAAATGAACATTTACGGTATAGAAAGAAGATGGGAAATGAGCAATTTGGATTTATATTGTGCCACTCCGTACAACCACACTGATGTTTACAGCAGATAATAGAGAAGAAGCACTGAGATAAGGAAAGAGTAAAAGTGGGCATTCCTAGACCTGGAAAAAGCATATGACAAGTTCCAAAGAAAGTTGATTTGGAGGGTTCTGTGATGGATGGCTTGAAGTTAGAAGCATATTGGTTAATCAACAATACATCTACCAAATGAGGGTAGATAAAAAAAAAACTGCTGAAACAACTTTCAGTGAACCTCAAAGGTATATTTTTTCACAGGGGGCAAGCTCTGCTGAACCCCCCCCCCACACACACACACACACACACACTTCCCAAACAACTATACACCTACTCTAAGATCACACAATACTGGAGAAAAGAGAAAACTTAATTGTTGGAAAAGCAGTTTTTCTTCGATATACCAGTAGTCAATGGATTTGCTTTTGATACATTCACAGGCTCCCAGGAATTTATGGAGGCATTAGTAGAATTACAGAATGATAAGTATAAAGTGTTCAGACTCACTTAGGGCCTCCCAGTGGGACTGGATTTACATCAGGTTTCAGCTCGGAGCCCACTCTGGTTCATGCTAGTGATGGACTACATCAACAAACAGGTTGGTGTAGACAGATCAACAAAGCTGTTGTATGTAGATGATTTTGCACCACAAGCGGACTCTGAACAGGAACATCAGCAAATGATTGGGGACTGAAATGCAACTAAGTACAGAAAAAGATAGTGTTCAAGGCAGCAAATTAGAAAAATCAGAAGTTGAAAACTGAGACAGAAGGAAAAATAGTGGAGCAGTTCCACAGCTTCAAGTCTCTGGGAGGTATGGCTCAGGAGAAAAGTCTGAATGATGTCAAAGAGTCAGAGGTGTTGCAGCCAAATGGCACAATGCGTCAGGAGTAGCATATGAAAGTGAATGCCAAAAGAAGCTGAAAAAATAAGGTGCATAAAAAAGATGTGAAACTAGTGTTTTGTATGGCACAGAAACCTGGCCTGTGAAGGCAGAGCAGCTGAGGAATCCTGTGGTGATGGAAATAAAAATGCTTGAGATGGATAGTAAGATTCAAACTATGGGACAGATGAAGAAATGAGAAAATCAGAGCTTAAGCAAGCTTAGCCCCACTTACAGACTTGGTCAAGGAGAACAGTTTATGGTGCTTTGGTCACATGTGCAGAAAAGCAGAAGACAATTTGGAAAAACAGATTATTTGATAGATAAGAAGAAAATCAGTGGAGGTAAAGATATTTAGCCAAGAAATGACTGTTTTGTCTAAGTGAAGACCTTCAGGAGTCGGGCATGACTGTCAAAGAATGAAGAGAGTGGATGTGAATTAAAAGAAGTGGCAATTGTTCATGTGACATTCCAACCCCATGTAAAAATAAATAGAAAGAATAGGGGTTGATGATGAAAATGATGAGCAATGAGTCAATAATGTATCTACAAAAAATGGTTCTTTCAGATATCTGTAGATACCATTGCCTTCCACTAATTGAAACAGCCATCTTCTAGCTTGTAAGGACTCTCCATAACCTTGTATACAATGAATTTGCTCACCTTTCACTTTCAAATGTAACATAACTGAAAACCATTAATAAGCATCCAGCTCCCTCCCTACATCAAACCATCAACTTTATTTAACTACGTTTACCATTATTTCTGCAGAGCAATCCAGCTCTAATATTTGACTCACTATATGCAGCTCTACACCTATAAATGTAAGCTATGAACATTGAATTGCCTGTATTCAGAAATCCCAGTTTGGTACTTTAAAATGACTACCAACTGGAACTTTGTTTTTCATAATCCATCTTGACCTTTTCTTCAAAGCCTTAATTCTACTGTTATATACTAGCATTAGTAGTGTTCATGATCTCTTATTAATGTCTGCCTAAGACTGATGTTCAGCTATGTCGATTGATAATGCCTTGTAAACTGCTTCCTGTGTGAAGGAAAATGAAGCTATGCCGGTAAAAAAAAATCAAGAATTACTATCTTGCTTGTTTTCTTGCATTTTCTTTGTTAGTGTCTGTAAACAGAAGAGGCATTACAGTGGTGATGAGTATAGGATATAAAATCAGCAGGATGCTAAGCAGCTCAAGAAAGAAAATAATCTGTGTTGGCAAGTGCAACACAAGTAACTGCAGGCTGCAGCTCTGCTTCATATACAGAAGACTGATGTTTTAACAACTCTACAGAAAACCGTAACGTATTCAAAGGGAATTCTCAAAGCATACAGAGTTACACCTCTATGGCTACTGCATGTGATGGAGGAATATAATGGTCAAAGAGAGATGCATACCTCTCAAGTGTACTCACATTAGAGGAGGCAACGCATCATTTGGGGTAAAAAAAAGTTAATGTTCCTTCAGTGTTAGGAATTTTTGTTAGTGAAATCCATGGTAAATAGAAATGAATCATATTAATTCATTAAAAGATCTTCTTTATAAGTTTTGCCCATTTGTTCCACGTTATGAGGGGCTAATGTTCCAATTTTGAGATGGAGGTTGAGAAAGAGGAGAGAGATGTTAAATTTGTACACAATACAAAATGGTGGTGCACCCTTATGGAGTCATGAATGGTTAACAAGGCTGAGAGTTGACTGGAAATAGGAAATGAGCATTTTGGCATAGCCTGCTATGCCACAAACTAATGACGAAAAATTGAAACTGATTTTGAGAGCTTAAAAGTACTATTTGTATCTTGCAGTATATTAAGGGTACAAATATACTTAAAGAAAATGTGATCCTATGGTAACATAAGGCTCACCAAGTACCTTATGCTGTCCATCTGTTGACTGCAAAGCAGATGGATTAGTTGGAAGCAGAAGAATAATTTCTGGAGTAGAATGGAGTCTATGAGTGACCAAAGTCATCCCTGTAGTAAAAAAAGGATCGCAAAATTAAACTTTGTGGAGACTTTGTTTCATATAATCGGGTACTGGAAGACAAACAGTATCCTTTATCAAGAATTGAGGATATTTTTGTCAGTCTGTGAGGTGGGCAATGCTTTTTGAATTTGGACTTAGCTGATTCCTTCCTCCAGACTGAGACTGATAAAGTTTAAAAGGTGTTCATGATAATCAGTTCAATCAAAGGCCTGTGCTGATACAACAAATTAATGCTTGACCCAGCTATCTGACAATGGCCAATGCACGTCCTTCAGAGGGTGCACTAAGACTAGTGTTAATTTGGTGATGTCATTATAACTGGAGCACTTAAAAATATCAGAAGAGTCCTGGAAGGACTGACAGACTGTGGACAGAGTTAAGTGGAGCAAATGTGAGTTTTTGAAGCCCAAAGTCATGTATTGTGGCCACATCATATATGCCGAAGGACTGCATTAGTGCCAGGATAAAATCCAGGCTGTACTAAAGGCTCCACAACCACAGGATGTTTCATAGTTAAGGCCTTTCTTGGGCATTGTGAATTACTATAGAAACTTCTTGCCAAACCAGGCAAATATGTCGCATCCTCTAAATAAGCTGTTAGACCGTGGAAATGAACTAAGGGATGTGAGCCTTCATTTTATGAGGGGAACAAGGCTGATCACATCAAATACTCTCTTAACACACTAAAACCCATCCATTTTGGTGAAACTGGCATGCACTATCACTCCATATGGTACTGGGACAGTAATTTTGCATGTAATTGAAAATGGTAGTAAGAGGTCTGTAGCATTATTTTACATTACTTTTTGCTTTACCACCGAACAAACAGTCCTTACTTGGAGTCATAGAAGAGACTGTAAATGGGCTTATGCTCCATTTAAGGAGCAGTAGGAACCCATGTCATAAAAAGTTGAGGTGGCCCCTGGTTTCATTTGGCAGTGCCACATTGATCAACTGAGGAAATCTGGACTGTGCACAGGTCAGCTGATCTTATTCCTGTTTCTCATCAAAAAACTATTGCTGCTGCAAAAAACTGAAATAAAGTGTTTGAACATCTCACTTCATATGCCTTCTGCAGAACCCAGTACAACAGCCGCAAGCCTTATACCTGATAAGGGAAGGCTTTCCCCAAAATGCATACATAAACCTCCACAGAGACTTATTGAGACTGTTTATTTTCTTTTCCTCTTGTTTTGGGGCATCAACAATATGCAATAATAATAATAAAAAATAAATATTTCTCATTTTAGGGAGAAGGAGAATTTGTTAACAATTAGATCTTTCAGCTTTTCCCAATTAGGGGTCACTCCGGTCCGCTAATGATTGGCAGTGGATTTTTTACGGTGCTGAGTTTCCAGTCTCGATGCCCAGCCTTCAAAGAAGAAAAAAGAAGTTATGTCTTACCATAACGTTCCATCTGTGTTGTAGATCTTTGTTCACTCATTACCATTAGGCCCTTGGTTCCATCCTCGGAACCGATACGGCCATTTCCAAGCTCGTGCCAGCCAAAAACGCTTGGCTAAGACCTACTCATAATGCCCCTCTCCTAGTTACTTCAGATCGAGTTTGCCAGCCCTTAGATAATAGATGTAGTAATAGAAAAAAAAATAGTAGAAGGTTCTGTCTGAGCAAATACCCTAACCAGGAGTTCCTAACGTCCACCAGGAGTCCAGGCAGGGGGAAGGAGGCGGGAAGTAATGAATGAACAAAGATCTACAACACAGATGGAACATTGTGGTAAGACATAACTTCTTTATCTGATCTTGTAAATCTTTGTTTATTCATTACCACTAGGACCGAGTCCCCAGCTACTTGAGTCCTGGCTGGCCCTAAGGAAGGATATTCCTGAGCACCATAGAACCAAAAGATATCCGTCCTCTGGAGGCGAAATCCAATTTGTAATAAAGGTATGAGGTCTTGCCCAAGTGGCTGCTGTGCAGATATCATCCATAGAGGCTCTGGAATGAAATGCTATAGAAGAAGCCATAGATCTGGTAGAATAAGACTTTATTCTGGAAGGTAAGGGTAGCTTATTCTGTTGGTAGATAAAGGTAATGACACTTATAAGCCAGGAGGATAAAGTCACTTTGGATACAGGTTTACCCAGTCTGGGTCCTGCAAAGGCCACAAACAACTGATCTGTTTTCTTGAAAGATTTAGTCCTGTCCAAATAACAACGAAGCTGCCGATGCACATCAAGGGTGTGCAAAAGGTACTCCCCTCTGTTAGAACGCTGAGGGAAGAAAACCAGCAGATCAATAGATTGGTTAACGGAAAAGCCAGACATGACCTTGGGCAAGAAAGAAGGGTCAGTACGAAGGGACACCCTATCCATGTGAAAGATCAAGTAAGGACTCTTGACACTCAATGCCTGCAGCACAGATACTCTTCCCGCTGAGGTAAGTGCTACTAGAAGTAAGGTTTTCCATGACAAAAATTGCAAATCACATGACTCAAAAGACTCAAAAGGAGAACCTGTGAGAGACTGAAGTACCAAAGTCAAGTCCCAGGGTTCTAAGGGAGGCTTGACCAGAGGTTTAACATGTAATACTCCTTTCAAAAAGTTCTTGCATAGATGGTGTGACCTAATTGAAGAATTATCAAGATCATTATGAAAATTGGTGATAGCTGCTAAATGTGCAGTGATCGTCGAAGCTGAGGCTCCTGCATGCATAAACAGTAGTCAGGTATTGTAGGATCTTTTGAATAGGCATAGAGAAAGGGTCTAAGTTCTGATCTTTGGCCCAAATAGACAACCTAGTCCATTTACTAGAATAAACTTTCCTAGTGGAAGGTTTGTGTGAAGCCAGAAGAATTTTACGAACAGGAGATGGGATGTCAGGCAGCCTGGCAATCATTGGAAGTAAAGGAACCAAACTGTGAACTTGAGACTGTGCAGGTTCGGCTGAATCAGTCCTTGAGGATGAGATAACATGTCTTGGGAATGATCCAGGATCCACAGACTGTGAATCAGATGAGGCCATAGGGAAGACCTGGTGGCCAATTGTGCGTTAGAGCATCCCATGGTGGTTCCCCCTGAGGGGGGGATCAGAGCAAAGTAGCTTCTGCATTTGTAGTTTGGGGGGAGAAGCAAACAGGTTGCGGCAAGACTTGCCCCAGCATTGGAAGATCTGATCCACTGTTACAGGGTTGAGGGACCACTCGTGAGGCATCAGGATGTTCCTGCTCAGATTGTCCGCAATAAGGTTGGAACTCCCGGGAATGTGTGTTGCTATAAGGAAGCGGTTGGAAGCTATCACCCAGTGCCAAATCCTCATGATTTCCCGACACAGGGGGTAAGACCTGGTTCCACCTTGCTTGTTGATATACCAGACGACTGACATGTTGTCTGACTGAATTGCAATGGTCCCAGAGGGTAGGGACGCATGGAACGCTTGCAATGCTAGGAGGACATTTATGTGCAAATTGGCCTCCATGGGGGAACCAGGTGCCTTGGACAGTCTTTGCCTGGAAATGCCCCCCCACCCTAACAGGGAAGCATCTGTGGTCACCATGGCTGTGGGCTGGGAAAGACAGGATGGTCGACACCAAAGATTCATTTGTGGGTTCATCCACCATAACATTTCTTCTTTGCAACAGTTTGAAAGACATATCATGTGGTCGAGTGGGTAAATTAGCAATGACCATTGTGCGGAAAGGAGCCACTGTAGGATTCTCATGTGCAGTCTTGCCAGTGGTACCAACGTAATGGCAGCCACCATGGAGCCTAAGAGTTGCAGTACAAGACGTGCTGGTACATAGGTAGAAGATCTTGGATTTGGTGTGTTATGTTCGAAAACCTGTGAGGGGGGAGAGAAGCTTGACAGGATGTTGTGTCGAAGACCGCTCCAATGAATTCCAGTGTCTTCACCGGAGACATTGAGATTTGTCCTTGTTGATTGCAATCCCCAAGCGGAGAGTGAGACCTTGAGTGTAAGAAGATTCCTGGTCACAGCGGTAAGGAGCCAATCGTCTAGATAGGGAAACACCTGAAATCTTTGTAGTCGAAGATGAGTTACCACAACTGCCATACATTTGAACACTCAAGGGGCTGTTGAGAGACCGAATGGCAGTGCCCAGAACTGGTAGTGATTGGCTCCCAGCCGGGAGTGGAGAAATCTCCGGGAGCAGTGATCCATCTTATATGGAAGTACATGTCCTGGAGGTCTATAGAGCACATCCAGTTATCCCTCCCTAGGAAGGGAAAATGGACTGTATCATGACCATCCGGAAATTTTGAAGTTTGATAAATTTGTTCAATAGGCTGAGATCCAGGATTGATCTCCAGTCCCCTGTCTTTTTTGGCACTAAAAGGAACCTCAAGTAAAACCTGGATCCTGTCTGGTCTGGTGGTACTGGTTGGATGACTCTTTTCCTTAGCACCTTTTCTATTTCTAAGGCTGCTAATTCCCTCTGATTGGGTGGTACATCGGGGATGGGAGTTAAATCAAATGGTATTTGGTAGCCTCTGGATATTATTCTCTGCATCCAAACATCGGTAGTAATACGATGCCAGGCTGGTAGATGCAGAGTAAAATTACCCCCGACTGCTTCCAGAGGAAAGCAATTGGGCCGTTGCTCAGGAGTGCTGGTAGGGTCTGCCGGAGAAAGAATCTCTAGTGCCCTGGTTACGCAGACACCTCTACCCCAAAAGGGACGTCTTCCATATGAGTTGCCTCCTCTGCCCTGGGGGGATTGTTCACCATGAGTGTCACAAAAAGGTCCTTGGGATTTCTTGAACCACATATATCCTCCCTTTTGGTTCCTGGAGAAGGATCTCTGGGGGTTGGAAAGGCGTATGCCCACAGCAGACAAGGTCTTTCCGTCTTTCTCACTACGTGTAAGTATGTCTCGTACTTTGGGTCCAAAAAGTGCAGATTCTTCGACAGCTGCATTGATGAAGGAAGATTTTAAAGGGGTCTGCGAAGTCATGCAACTGCATCCAAGCATTACGTCTCATGACAACGCCTGATGCGGCAGCTCGAGCTGCCCCCTCAGTGGAGTGAGATATCAAATGCATCAAGGAGTTCGAGATGGATTCAAGGGTAGCTAGCTGCGAGGCGACATTATCACGCACCCCATCAGGCAGTACCCCACCAAAGAGGGAGACATTTTGGAATTTAGGTCTCTTTGGAGGCAAGTAAAGTGTGTCAGATAGTACAGAAACTGAATAGCGAATGTCGCTGAAGCATAGGTCCATTTCCCTAGTCTGTCCATGGTCCGGGACTCAGTTTTGAGGATGGACGGTGGAACTATCTTTTGCCAGTTCCCTCTTGGTGGCCACCGCCACAACCATAGAATCAACTGTCAACTGCTAAGACCTGTGGGGCTGGTCTTCAAGTGTAGATAACATTTTTTGTCTGGCCTCTGAGGGGCAGGTTCTACATTGTCCAGGCCTTCCAGGCACACTGCACAATGATTTTAACAAGGTCATCTGCTGGTGGAGTCACCAAGGAAGTACATGGCCAGGCATGGAAGGCCTGCAGGAATACCGATTCCTCAGAAGAAGGGTTATAGGACTTCCAGTCTCCCCGCTGCTTGAGGATTTTGAGAATGTCTCTGAATGAGATGTCATCTAGGGAAGACCGTGGGGACCCTTCCCTCTCATCACAATCAGTGTCTTCGGTGATAGATTCCTCTGGTGAATCAAGGTGCTTCCTCTTGCACCATTTCTTCTGGGGTGGCTCCTCAGTGGGATCTTCTGAGGAGGACTCCAGAGAAGGGGTTCCCTTCAAAGAGGGTTCTTGTGACTCCCGTGCCCGGGGTCCCAAAATAGAGGGTTGGAAGAGGTGCATGCTAGGGGAGGGTTCTGATACTGATGTCATTGCTGCTGAATGCGAGTCCATTACCTGTAGTGCAGGCCCACCTGAGGAAGGATGGGAGTTCGGAAACGGGAGGGGCAACATCGGAACTGGGGTCACACCTCGCCATGAGGAGCCCACCTCCAGGTGAGGAGCGCTGAGAGAAATGGAAGCCATCAGAGCCATGGACATAGATGGCGCCAGTGAGAAAATAGGTGCAGGGCTAGGTACCAAGGTACGGATGGTCCAAGCACTGCTTCGGGAGAGCATCAGTTCCACCAGAGCTGATGCATCAAGGGAGGATGGTGCCGACAGGGAAAACACTGCTGTCGGAACTGAGACAGTATGCACCAGAGTGGAAGTATCTTGTCCTTGGCAGGTATTTGAGTTTTGGAGCCGATGGAGCCAAAGAAACTGTTGGCACCATGGCTGGGGGTGGTGCCGAAGCAGGTACAATCATCAGAGCCGATGTCGAATCTGAGGATGGCACCGAAGTCAGTGGTGCCGAGGTCAGAACTGAAATAGGGGTGAATATCATGGATGGCACTGAGGGAGAAGACACAGACCCTGGTGCCGAAGAGGTCTGTGCCTAGGGCCCTGGCGAAGCACATAGCCTACTCGGTTCCGTAACTGATGGAGATGCAGGAACCGAGTGACTCCGTTTGTCCTTATTTTTTTTGGCTTTTTAGAGGGGGTGAGACCTCTGACCCAGATAGAGCCTCTGAAAAAAGGTGTTGAGTAATCCATTTTTTGTTATGTTTTTTGGTCTTTGGAGGGGGTGAGACCTCCAACCCAGATAGAGCCTCCGAAAAAGGTGTCTTGAGTAATCCGTTTTTTCTTATGTTTTTTGGTCTTTGGAGGGGGTGAGACTGCCAACTCAGATAGCGCCTCTGAAACAGGTGTCTTGAGTAATCTGTTTTTTTTCATTATGTTTTTTGGTCTTTGGAGGGGGTGAGACCTCCCACCCAGATAGAGCCTCCAAAAAAGAAGTCTTGAGTAATCCATTTTTCCTCATGTTTTTTGGTCTTTGGAGGGGGTGAGACCTCCGACCCATATAGAGCCTCCGAAAAAGGTGTCTTGAGTAATCTGTTTTTCCTTATGTTTTTTGGTCTTTGGAGGGGGTGAGACCTCCGACCCAGATAGAGCCTCTGAAAAAGGTGTTTTGAGTAATCCTTTTAACATAAGTTTATTTGTATGTTCTGCTAGTGTACAATTACTAAAACTAGCACAAATGTCACAGTCAGCTTTAATATGATCCACGCCCAAACAGTAGACACAATGAACATGTGTATCTGAGTTAGGCATCTTACGTCCACACTTGTCACACTGTTTAAATTCCAACTTAGCTCTGTCTGACATAGTAAGGCAACAAGGCTATCCTACAGAAAAATTAAGGGAGAAAATACCAAAGATGTTATTTTAAAAAATACCACTAGTAAAAAGGAAAGGCCTGTCAAAGACAGGAGAGAGAGGGACAGTACCAATAAAGGTAAAAAATTAAATTACCAAAGAAAAGGGAAGGAAATAGGCCTAGGTTATAGGCAACAGTGAGAAAGGGCTAACTTGACTAAAAATTAAATAATTTTGAAGAGAAACCATCTTAAAATTAACAAATTTCTAATTAGCTTTGAGCAAGATGGCTAGCACGTCTGACTAGTAACATGGCAAACGAGATCTGAAGTAACTAGGAGAGGGGCATTATAGGTAGGTCTTAGCTGAGAGTTTTTGGCTGACACGAGCTTGGAAACAGCCGTAATCGGTTCTGAGGATGGAACCGATGTCCTAATGGTAATGAATAAACAAAGATTTACAACAACAGATCACCCATTCAAGCATGCACCTACCTGCATGTCTTTAAACGTCACTTGACCACGGGGAGGACATGCAGACTCCCCACAGAAGGCGCTCCAGCGAGAATCAAACAGGAGAATCTCTTGCTATGAGGTGACAACGGTAACTGCTACACCACCGCAGTTATGTATAATTTGTTAACAATATGTAGTAAAAATAAAAGTATTTCTAATTTAAGGGAGAATAAGGAGTTCTTGAATATTGTAATAGTAGTAAAGTAATGTCTTTCGGCTTTTCCCGGTTAGGGGTCACCCCAGCTGAACTCCGGTCCGCTAATGATTGGCAGTGGATTTTTACGATGCCGAGTTGCCAGCCCGACGCCCAACCTTCAAAGAAGGCATACCCATTCAAGCTTGCACCTACCTGCATGTCTTTAACATCACTCGACCGTGGGGAGGAAATGCAGACTCCACAAAGTAGGCGCTCCAGATGAGAATTGAACAGGAGAACCTATTGTAATAGTAGTATGCATGAGCTATTGTTAATCTCTGCCCTAAATTGACATGTAATAAAGTTGACTAATAATGCCTTGTGCATTTCTTCCTGTAAACAGAAGTGATGGCACCAGTAAAGGGAATTCAAGAAGCAGTACCACATTCCTTGCCTGTTTTCCTGGCATGTTCATTGCTAGTGTCTATTAATGAAAGAGACAAACATCATTCTCTCTCTCTCTATCTACTCATAACTTTACTTGAATTACTGTTACTTTTAAATGAACCTTTGTGATGAACCATATGCTGACAAATTCTGAAATCTGTGTTATGACTTCTCATACCAGTTACACTGCATATTATCCATACTTCATTTCTGTGTTTAACTACAAATGTTTTCATATGTTTAAGTATTTTTACATCTGTACACATGCAAAAAGTGTAAATGATTGTAATATATTAGAAATATGTCTGCCTTTCAGTTTTACTTATAACTGTCTTGCCACACTGTGGTCTGGGTTATGACTGTAAAAGGTCATGTCTGATCAGCAAATCTACCTAATAAACAAATGGAATAAATAAAAATAAAGTAAAATAAATATTATCTCAGCAGTAGCAGAAAGTACTGCATAAAAGTAAAAGAAAAACAAATAACCTGAAGTTGAAGTAAGCACCACCGTACATCTCTATGACAGTATGGCAAGTGTGGTTCCATTGTTCAGGTTATTGTATATGCATCATAATTAACAGAAATAAGGACCTTCCTTAATTCTCCCAATTTCTTCAGCCATTTTTGCACAAACAACTGCATGACTACAGAACAAATGTAAAAGTTATCCAAGGAGTAATTCAACGTAAGCGTTTTATACTTCTCACAACAATCAAACATGAGCTGCAACCTCCAAAAAGGACCATTAAAATTAGAAACAAACCAGCCCCCTGGCTCTCAAAAGATACAAAACAAAAAATGCTACTTAGAAATAAAATCTGGACCTTATGGGCGCACTCAAAAAAAACATGAAGATCACATCAAGTTTAGACAGTTAAGAAATGATAAAAAAAATCAATATTGTGTTAAAAAAAAAAGAACTACATACAACTCCAAAAATAACCCAAAAAGTAACCCCCAAAATTTTAAATAGGTAAATACACCTTACTACACCCAGGTCACCCACACCCCCCCCTGTAGGTGTGCAGACCAGGACAATCCAAAGAAGTAGCAAGAACCTTTAACACTTTTCTTCACTGAAACCATTCAGTCTCTTCCAACCAACTATATCCCCCAATAGCTCACCCTCTAACATCCCATAATACTACCTTACCCCCATTTTTCATCTCAAACCCATCTCTACATCCCTTATCCACTTATCTGCACAACTTGCTGCCGATCTCCTTCCTGCTGAATATCTACAGATAGCAGCAGATGCTATAGCTACCCCAGTTTCCATTTCTGATTAACAACACAATTGAAGAAGGTGCAATTCCTACATGGAAGAGATTGCACATCCCCCCCCCCTAAGGGCAAGTGGTAAAGATAGATCTATCCACCACAGACTATTTGCCATACTCTCTCCTACAAAAATCATGGAGAAATGATGCATTCATATGCAACTGTTAAAACACTTATAGAAACTTGCTAACAAGCTGCTCACACGGATTCAGGCCATTTCATTCTACTACACACTACTGCCTTCCATACTTATCAATTATAAAACTAAATAAATAAACAAGCTAAACTCAACTTCTTCCTCAGCCCTCTTTATTGATCTCTCAGCCTAATAACAAACTGACATAACACAACACACAAACCTGTCCTTGATACACTTTCTTTCCCACTTTTTGTTTCTCATCCTACTTAAATAATTGGCAACAAGCAGGCAAACAATCCACCACCCTTCTCCCATCTATCCCCCCTCCCATCTCCCACTCTCCCTAAGGACCCCAAGGTTTCTCTGTCTTTATCCTTCTGTTCTCACTGTTATTCCTCAGGCCCTCTCTCCTATATATAATATATTATACTAATTAATCTGCCACACCCCACATTAATCTGCTCAGAAGCTTACCCAAAAAGTTTTGTATAGTTGAGGATTACAAAAGTTTTGTTTGACATTGAAATCCCAAATCCTAAACTTAAATTTTAAAACAAAAATAGGACTTAACCACACACTCCACACACCACCAACACTCTAGACACACACTAAACTTCTCTTCACTGTCACTTCAAACAATGGAACTATTAACATACTGACTCTAAATTGAAAACCACAAAATACTATAAAAACAAAAACATAAAAAAAAAACTAAAAAACATAACTAGAATCCCCATTACTAATCCACTCACTCTAGATCCCCTATATTCTCCCTCTACCTTAATCTCACCCCTCCTCTATACCCTAATATCAATATACTCTTATACAACCCTTCATAAACCAATACTCTAAAAACTAGTACTGACAAAAACAAACAATCATACCACAATCTTTATTTAGATTTTAACTGGCTCTAAAAATTTAGGACCCAACAGTTCTAATCTTGGAAATTTAACCTATAATTATAAAAATATCCTACAAATTAGTAACCTTCCTTCAATTACACCACTAATCATCAACCATATCCCTCAACCTTATCCTTCCTACACCTACAGCTATACCCTGCCTACTCAAACCCCCATACAACTACACTAACACACGTAGCCTACAACAAGGCTCTACAATCTTAGAACAAACCTGGGAACCTCTTCCCAGCCACCCAACCTCAAAACAACCACTCTCCTTCCAGTCAAAATTCCTCACTAAAATCACTTATAAACACAAATCTTAACCCAGACCAACCTTACCAAACAACTTACAAATGTTCTAAACCTTAAAATAAATCTAACTTTCTACTGCATAATGCATTTTGAACTAGAAGCTCTCAACTCTTCTATAAAACTAATTAAATTGATCTCTTATATCTTTCTTTATCTCTTATCTTAAGTATCTTATGTTAACACACCTCTTTCTGCTTGTTAGTTATTTATTATTTTAAACACATCTTTTCTTTCTACATAAATTTTATTTTTGTTATTTCTTTCTTATCTTATGTTCTTTTATTGTATATATTTACTTTCTATTTACTAATTGTTTATTTTATATGTTTTTTTTTGGACTGTACAGTAAATTAATGTGTATCCAAGTTCTTTTCATCTCCGTCCTGTTACTAAATGAAAAAATTTGACAACCCATGTGTCTAGCAAACAAATGTAAAATAAAAAAAATAAAAAACCTTATTCCAGTGTAATACTCCTGCACTTATTTGTTCTTGTGATGCCTTATACTACATGTAATGCTAGTACCACTGCATGGTTTTACTGCTTACTGCTCTGTTGTGCATGGCAGAGCTGCATCTGTCTGAATGGAAATAAATATCAGCTTAGTGTGCTAATTTTGTATTTATTTTGCCTTTTCCCCTTTCTTTCATTTATCTACTGGTATTTACTCACACACGGAAGAACTATCTGCAAATATATATTAAACTGGCTTGATGAATCAGAGTGCCACACGGAAGCTACCATATACCTTCCCGCTTTGCACAGTAAACAGTTCAATATGAAATTGAAGCATAGGTGTACCTACA
This sequence comes from Protopterus annectens, assembly GCF_019279795.1. Classification (NCBI taxonomy): domain Eukaryota; kingdom Metazoa; phylum Chordata; order Ceratodontiformes; family Protopteridae; genus Protopterus; species Protopterus annectens. The sequence goes on from NC_056737.1 coordinate 261,935,608, forward strand.
TTTCCAGTCAGTGTCCTATAGACTCTCTGCATAGTGCATACATTCTAGTAATGAACACTTACCAGGGGGCAAGAAGAGAGTTGCCCTGATCCTTCCTTCTCTCACAGGTGTCCTTGTCAGACCTTCTTTCATAAACCATCTTTCATGAGAGAATTTAGTCAGCAGCTGACTGCAGGAGCCATGACTATCGTGCACGTCTATATCCACACACAACGGATTCTGTACATTTTTCTTCAACAGTCTTCTAAACTGTTTGCTTGTAGACATTGACCAGAACAGCCCCATGGGCTCAACTCCATTGTAGCTCCCACCGAGGGCTGGACAGCAAGATAGATCCAGCTCCCCCTTCTGATCTGCCCTGTAGTAGGCTGAGGACTGAAAGAGATGTCCAGTTTCATCTTTCAGTGAAGCTGTCAGAGTGACATCTTGCAGAGGGGAAAGACCCTTCACTGTAATCTGCAAAGGCTGGTCAAACAGGTACCTAGCAGCAGCAGGTAGGACCTTCACTATCACTGACATCAGAGCTCAGGTTGTCTTGAATATGTAAGAAACTTTGAATCACAGTGTGGAAGTCTGTAATCTGCAAACAACTCTGTCATCAAAGGTCTGAAATCTCAGATCTGCAAGATACTCTTTACATCACAACTCTGGTAGTCTGGGATCTGAAAGAAACGCCAACATCACAGCTCTGAGCCTCTGCTAATGTAGAGTCAGTCAGAAATTTGTCCGCAGTGAATCAGTGAACAGGAATGAAGCTTATTTAAATATTGCCAAGTTCATTGAGTCCTGTTGCCCAATGTAAAAAAATGCAGCACGCCCGCTCTCTAGGCTATCGTATGACAGACGCTAAGAAAATCAGGAAGGCGACACGCAAAACTGGAGTGTGCCAAAAGACGAAACTCACTCGCTTAACCGTCGTGACTCGCGTGACACACACACACACACACGCACATATCTTCGCTATTAAACTGAAGTCTTTGTAATGTTATTTTGACTTTCCTTTCACTTTATTCACTCTGGGATGATCGTCGTGCAGGACACTCCGTGTCGGACGATGCTGTTCTTCCTGATATTGCTTTCATACGACTTAGCCTGTTTGTGGTTACAAAGCAAGTCAGGCAGCCTTGCCCACATACCTTTACTTTCTCTGCATACCTTGCAAAGAATCTTAGAATGTAGACTGACAGGACTGAAAAACAGTTATGAGAAAAAAAAACGATTCTGTTTCAATGATGTGTGTGGTTTTTGAATAGGTTATCAGATGAGAATTCCTCGGCTTATGTACAAATGATGGTACTGACTGAGCATGATATCATATAGCAAATCATGCTAACTAAACTTAATTGAAAGTAAAGATTTTTATATTCAAATAGATATATGCTGTCTACATGCCTCCTATTTGCCCAGATTTGTGCATAATGTCCAGATTTTTGCCTCATATTTTTGGTCTGATCCTCATAGAATTTGTGATTTTTCTGGAGTTTTGTGGCAACTCAGTGAGTTCACTATATATTGACAAACATTTCAGTTTCAGACTTCATATCTTTCAAAAAAATACATGGTAACAACAGACCTTTTATTCTAGCAACTTTTCTAAGCTTATAAGAGCAATATTTAAAACTTGTCCTTGTTTTGGGGCTTTGTCCCCTGTTATTTTGGCTTTGTCCAGATTTTTTTGTGCCTAAAATCCAGTCATATAAAGAGAAAACACCCTGATAATGACCCAGGTAGCATGAGTTCACTTAATGGCCTGGATACCTAATGGAGCTGCCACAGTCAGGGAGAGGAATAAAGAAGCTGTGTCTACTTGCATTTCTTGGGGTGTAGGGGCAGAGCACCTGGCAAGGGTATGTGAATTGCCTTAATTACCCAGAGGAGACAGGAGGAATGTGCATGAGCATCTGTTCTGTGTGTGTGTGTGTGTGGGGGGCGACATTTGCAGGCTGATTCTGCTTGAGGGAGTAAGCAGCAGTTCAACACCACACCCCATTGCATGTCTCCTATATGAACATCTACTAGGCATGTTCAGTGGAAGGTAAAGCTAAGACAATTTAATTCAGTCTACATATGCAACACTGCCAGCTTTCAGGTCTGTTCCCATTCTAGCATACTTGTACTGCAGTCAGTATGAGGCAGGTCTGGTGACTCAAGACTGGTGGGAGATAATAAATAACAGTCATGACAAATGAAATATGCAGTATGAGGCAGTTAGGCTTAAAGAGGTTAACATTACCTCAGGTCAAGCCAAACTGTTACAGAACCAATCTCTGGTAAAAAAAAAAAAAAAAAAAAAAAAAAAAGTGTATCCATCATTCTAAGCTAAGTTAGGTATATGCATGAAATATTATTAATTTGGGAATTGACCTGTGTGATCTGCCTTCTTTGAGGAGTGGTAATTTGGAAGTAACAACGGTTCAGTCATTTATACTGTCACAAGTACTATCAGAAATTGTTCTGTACAGCAAGAAATAAGGCAGGGTGAAGAGGGCAGTTACTTCAGGCTCAAGCAGCTAGGGAACACCAATGGCAGGTGCCGATGGTAGAGAAGAACAATACATCATTGCCTTATGAATGCCAATACTGCATTTGCAGTCATACATGAAGCTGTCAGGGTGTGAGCAAGTTGCTTATTACATTTGTAGCAGCTTGCTACAGTTTCAAAAAGAGGGTTTTTGTTTTGTTTTTTTTTTTGTCTTCAAATTTGAGAACTACTTACTTTTTTTTTTTTTTTTGCTGTACAACTTCAAGTTTACAGCAAGGGTGCCATTTTGGGGAACTGCACAGGGTGCCACATGACCTAACTACAAGCATGATTCTGGCATTCTGTATCGAGAAACCCCCCACATTGAAAAATCACTTTCTATCAAAAAATACACAAGCACAGACTTTATATATATATATATATATATATATATATATATATACATACACACACACATATATAGAGAGAGAGAGAGATAGTACAACAACATACAAAACACGCATTTGTTAGCTTGACATGCTGTGATAGAGAAACAGAAACAGTCAACTACTACATGAATACTGTTTAGTGACACTTAAAGAAAAACTCCAGCATAAAAGTCCAAACATATGTTTTTTTGTTCTTTCACTACATCTTAGTTACAAAGCAGAAAGCAAAATTAAACTACTAGGGGTATAGGCATATACATAAGCAGTATAACAAATAAAAATACATATTATAAACAGTACAACCCCAGCCAAAACAAGGCAACTCAAGCATCTGATCTGACTATATCATACAACAAAGAGACTAAGATATAATATGCATTTGAAAAAAGAAAAACAAGAAAAAAGCTCAGTTTATAGTAGGTAAACCAAGCAGCAGATATGCTACCATTTTCCAAAATTGTCTATAAATTCAAGCACAAATAGAAGTGGCTCTTGAATAGTCACATTGCTATCCGAACAATAATACTGGTAGGGGATATATATCCCAATCCCAGACCCACTCATCTAACCCCAGATCCCACCAAACCAGCCCCCATACATCCCTAAATAGAAACATGCTACCTCTTCAAACACCTAGGACTTAAAATACTACACAGTAACCTAAGTGTCTATAACAAAAATAACAGAAGTTCATGCATGTATAGCCTATACTCCCTTGATCTATTCTTAGCCACAGAAACCTGGTTAAAACCAATTACCAAAGCAATACTCCCTCTGATTATAATATACTCAGGCGAGATAAAGCAACAAAAAAGCAGGGGGAGTTGCTCTTTTCTACAGAAGTATTTTAGATACCTCCACTTACCATTATAATATACCCATTTACAACAATGCTGAATTCATCTCACTCTTCAAACTGAATACTCACAAATCTCTAATGATTATAGATCTATACATAGTATCTGGTAACATTCCCGTCCTAAAAGAGATCTTCTGCTGAATCCTGGCCAACATAAGACCAGAAAACATCTTGCTAGGTGACATAGTGTAGACTGGCAAAAGACAGCCATACTAAACACAACAAATTAAATTAATCTGTGCAGCTTTTCTCAATTGATCATGACTCCAGCTACAATTGGCAAAGCCACATCTAAAGACTCCATCTTAGACTAGATTCTAATATCCACCCCAAGTAATGTTGCCACAAACAGCATCCTACCTGATAGCCTAAAAGACCACCAACTAAACTACACGATCAGACACTCCAAACAGCTACACAAGGTTCATCACTATATCACAGTCAGAAATCTATGTAACTTCAATAAAGAAACTTCTGCTTCCAGCCTGAAAAAATCACCTGGGATCCACTTAAGACGCTCCCCTTGATGAAGCAGTAGACACATTTAAAACAACATTTCTAAATATCCTGGCAGAGCAAGTACCATTAAGAACTAAAATAGTTAAAAACAAACCATTTCCTTGGTTAACCAAAAAAAAAAAAAAAAAAAGGCAACTCATACAACTTACAGATAAAGTCTGCAAGCCAAGTCTCGAACATCCCTACAACAGTTTAAGTAGCTAAGGAACCATAGCAAACAATGCATAAAGCAGGACAAAAGGCTTATAACAACACCCAAAATTCATCATCAAATAATCCAAAAGTCCATATATATATATATATATATATATATATATATATATATATATATATATATATTAACCAGTCTTGGAAAATCAACCTAACCCAGCCCATCCCCAACCAATAACTCCCAAAGCATTGCACAGTTTAACTCACATTTTATAAACATAGTAACATCTCTTCTACAAAACTACTACAAATCCAGCCATCCTACCACAATCATTGAAGCTACAACAGACCTTCACACTCATTCCAGTGCCAGCATCTACAATTAAAACACACCTATGCTGCCTTAAGACGGCAACTACTGCCCCTGACCAACTTCCATCTGAATTCCTCAAGTTCCCTGTAGATATCCTTGTATATCCTGTCTCAATTCAAATAAACTGTTATGCCCGAGAAAAATATGTCCTCACCTTATGGAAAAACCCTATATATTACCCCTCCATTAAGGCAGTTCATCAACCGAGCTCATAAACTATAGACTAATAGCCATTCTCTCACCCTTATCCAAAATCCTGTAAAGATGTATTAATTCTCATCTTACTACATGTATTACTTCTCATAACCTCCTCTCTCCCTCACAGCATGGTTTCAGACCCGAACACAGTACACAACCACCCTTCTATAGTTCTGAGATGTAATAAATCACAGTAGAAATTCAGGTCTTTTAATCTCAGAACTATTGCTGGATCTGTCCAAGGCATTCAACACAGCCAATCATCAAATCCTCTTAACTAAACTCACTTCTTATGTGCTATCACCCTCCTCATTTAACTGGTTTCTTAATTACCTCACTCTTCACTTAACTGGTTTCTTAATTACCTCATTAATAGATCCCTAACAGTGAAATGGCAAGATGATTTTTCTTCTTTCTTTTCCATATCCATCTGAGTCCGACAAGGCTCTATCATAGAATCACTATTGATTCACATATACTTATCAATGACCTAAACACAGCAGGCCACCAAAGAAGCCACCATAGTACAATACACCAGAGACTCCACTACTGCTGTTCACCACCAACTCTCTCTCCTCCCAAAAACTACCTTTACTATACTGTCATCCAACAAGACCAATAGAGAACTGATAGCTCACACTAAGCTTCTAAGTATGATTATAGACTCCCCATGAAATTTGATCTCCACCTTCAGTAAGCCACAAAGAAGACACACCAAAAGCTAAGCTGTCTCTATAATGTAAACACTAACTTACTTACTCTGCTAGACAAAACATAGCCATTTCATTTCCACTCCGCATCTTATTATATGCCTGTCCTATCCTAACAAATCTCAACTCCTCTCTATCAGCCAAACTAGACCAATGCTACAATACAATTTGCAACCCACCAACAATATAGATAACACCACTGCATTTCTCCAAAACAACTAAACTAGCTAGAACTAAATACTTCACTATTGTACTCATAATTAATAGCAACTTTCAGACTAGTGCACAGCCCTGAAAAATTCCATCCTCTTCACTCCATCATTCAACCTTACACTACTAAGAGACTTCTACAACCAATTGACAAATCATTGCTATCCATAACTAAACCTAATAATGCAGGATACCTTATGTATTGACACTACACTGCTAATAGCTGGAATACCAACCAACTCCACTTAATAACAGTCTGCTACCTGAAAGACTTTAAATGCCAAACTGAAGCAACACCTGATAGATCAATGGCTGTGCACTTGCATCACTCCTGGTTAAAGAAGAACTAATACAGTTATATGACTGTGTGACACAACTCTGTCTCAGCTGCACAAAACTTTATGTATTATTATCACAACTATACCCTCCTCTGTCATCTCATCTCCTTTATTTTCCTTGCACCTCCTCCCATTCTTCCTTTTTCTGGGCTACTCTTACTCTATCTCATCTTCCTATGTCCTAGATTTTGAACAAGTCCTTATAGTAATCCTTATAGTAACAAATATTCGTATGTAATACATGCATACTGACAATATTGCTCTGCAGATACCTTCCTGTGTTTAAAAAAATATTCATATACAATCAAGGGAGCCCGCAGGATTTTTTGCAGGGGGGTGCAAACCCAAGCCCCGCCCACACTGCCCCACCCCTATGCTGTCCCACCCACTCCCCCGCCCACGCAGCCATTCCAGTGTCCCATTAGTTGGCTATTTCTCCCCATTTTATATAAATTGTTCGAACCTCTGTGTGCATACTTGTTTTATGCTTTACTTCTACAATGACTACAGATATCTGGATTTCATTTACAACTTTTATTTATTTCAAATTTTATAGCACAAACACTGACAGACATTTACTAAACCTAAACAGAGCAATAGTCTTACAATGAAAATAGACTTAGCATTAAAACTTCTCTACCTTTGAAACCCACATTCACTGAAACAGCATTGAAACCCACATTTCACGAACATGCATCTGGCCAGTGGCAGGCTAAGTTTACCTTTGGCCCGTTTCCAAATCATAGGCTCCTTACACACATTTTTAGAAACATGCAAGAGTTCTTTGATTCACCTTTCTGACTATTATACTACATAATAATTGAATTATATCCCTTGTATAACACAGCACCACTTGTTAGAGTGTGTTTTAAATTTATAGTTCTGAGCATCTTTCCTTTAAGCAATGAAACAAATCATATGAACCAATAATGACAGCCTGCCCAATTCAGAACATTTCAACCATAAAGGAACACTCAAACTTCTGTCATAAAATCCACCAATATCAATCAGTATGCAGAATCTCTGCAGAAGTAAAAGTCATCTGAATAATTCCACATTAAAGAGATCTGAAACCAATGAAGAGGTTGTTGCTAGAAAAAAACTTTATATTTAAGTGATTCATTTACAAATTCAGTGCCTGTTGCCCTTGAAGAATAAATTGCATGTGCTACATTAAAATAAATGGTAAGTTGATATATTGCAATAGGGAATGGGTGGCAGGCTGAAAAGCAGGTTCATAGTTATTAGGTGTCTCATCCAAAGGAGGACATACTAAGAACTGTAGTACCATACCCCCTTAAAATACAAATGTACATGGTGTATGAATTGAACCTACAGCCCTTTGCATCAAGATGCATGTATGCTGCATGCTGTGCTAACACTGCTTTAAAATTCTATACCACAATAATGATACCATTTGCTAAACGAAACAGTTGCACATAAATTCCACCTGTTAGAGCTAACTAGGGCATTTCTCTCTGTCACACACACACCACAACTTTAGTGTAAGAAATACATAAATAGATTGATTTTTTCAAAGTTACAACTGTAAACTCTGTGACCATGGTGTGCATTTGTTTTTGACAGAAAGGTATAAGGGAACTCATGGCTATGTATATAGTTGAATCTCTCTGTACTGAAGTACTCCCTACCACGATTCTGCTTTAATAGTGTGTTTGCATTCAGAAACGTGTTACAACAACTGTAAACTCTGTGTGACCATGGTGCAGGGGCGGCTCGTGGCATCGGACTGCAGGTCTGCAGCCCCCTCAGTTGTTTTGGTCTTGTTTATATTTTTTAATTTACTGTAAAAAAAAAAAGAAATCTTTTTTTTTTTAGTTTAAATTTCGAGTCCGCGACTCAAAAGTATGCGCATGCGCATTGCGCACCTTACCCACGCGGTTGTAAACAGCTTTTTTTTTTTGTTTGTTTTCTTTGCAGCCCGAAGGAGCACATAAGGCATCATTGTGATGCCCAGAAGTCTATGCGGCAGCAGTTCCAAACCGCATAGACTTGGAAGGGGCTCGGACTGCGACATCCGCAGGCACGTCAGTCATGACGTGCCTGCTGAGCTAAAGCCTAAATGCTGCTGATTGGTTGTCGTTCTCTTCCCGGGCTTTATGTGCTGGGAAGAGAGCGAGAATCAGTTAGTTCAGTTTGGCTTAGGAATCGAGCAGCTTTAATTATTTGTGATGATCATCATTCTATTTTTTTTTCATTTCTGTTTCGAATCGCTTTGGTTTTGGTGGATTTATTTGGACAGTGGAAGAAGAGCAGAAGAAAGAAGAAGGAAGAAGAAGAAAGAAGACGGAAGAAGAAGAAAGAAGAAGAAGAAAGTACAGAGTGAAGGACGGGTGCAGAATAGATGTAAGTATGTTAATTGTTAATATCCCTTCCATTATGTTGATATAGGCATTTGCAAATTTGAAAGGGGAAATAAAATGTCCCAAAAAGGAGCAAAAAGAAGAAGAATCAATCATAGCAGAAAGTGTTGGAATTTAAGCGTGATTAGATCAATTTGAAAGAAAAACTAGCTGGCTGGCAAAGTATTAATGGGGATATGGGAATGTAGCTAACTACCTTTATTTTCTACCTCTGCAGTTCATTTAAAAGTGATACTTTCATGGCATTCATAAATACATATACTCAGGAACAGAATGCAGCAAGTGTGGGGCACCACACAACCCAAGAAATGTGAAATTAATTGGATAGTCATGAAAACCATGTGACAGTGTCAACTGATGGCATAGCTGCTGCAGTGAGTGAAGCAACAAGCAGCCTTTGTTGAGCTGCTGACAGCTTTGGTTTAGAGCCAAGATGTTTACTCAAAACATGTCACCCTTCTTTGTCTCACAGATTATCTATCAGGGCTGTTTTTCTCTGGTGCCTTGTAGTTTCTTTGTTTAAGTAGTTATTTATATGTTTGTTTTGTACATATGCAGCTACCCTCATAGCTTTCTGGCAAGATGTTGTTCTAAAGTTTTTATATCCTTTTAACCGGACCTTATTTTAACCTGGAATTTGTGCATATGTGGCTGCTTTGGAAATACATATTTATTTACAAAGCATTTGAACTCACAAAATAAGGTCTCACTCTTCTGATAGAGAGCTATGTTTGGGTATTTTTCAAGGATTACATTAAAACTAAAAGTGGCTAGTATTTATAAAAATATTTTCTGAAATATTACAGATCTCATGCAGTTCAAAAACAAAAGTCATGCAAATGAATATATTTTGAGGTGTATTACCCTCCTGAGATGGGTAAGGTGTGTGTGTGTGTGTGTGTGTGTGTGTGTGTGTGTGTGTGTGTGTGTGTGTGTGTGAAAGAAAGAGACAGAAGTAGGGACTGTGTGTGTGTGTGTAAAATGCCCCAATTACTATATACTGGTGGCTAGAGAACAAATGGTGTTGTGTTGGGTAGAGATACTCAGGCTTGAACCCTGTACCTTGTATGCAGGTGTTAAGGACCTGAATTCCCTACCCACCACCATTTGTAAAAAAATTGCAGATTTTTGCCTCCTATTTGATCTGATATGTTCCTCATAATATCTGTGGTTTCTAAATGCTGCAATGCTTAATATTTGATGATGCAGTGGTAGTATTGTTGCTTTACGGCTGCAGGGTCTTGGGTTTGATTCTTGGCTAGGGTGCCTTCTGTGTGGGGTCTGCATCTTCTCCCTGTGTTTGTGTGGGTTTGCTTTTGTGTCCTCCCATGTTATAAAGACATGTCTGCATTATTTCTTCCTGGGCCTCTGCTGAAAATTGTTTTTTTGTTCCAACTCAGATTGTCCTGATTAACAAATGTTAAATAAAATTGGCAGGCATTTGAATTTCAGACTTCATATTCTTCAGAAAATACATAGTAACACAACCTTTTATTCTAGCAATTTTCTAAGTTTGTAAGATGAATATTTGACATTTATCCTTATTTTTGGGACTGTATTGCCCCATTATTGGCTTTGTCCAGTTTTTTATGTGCTAAGGTTGACAACTATGGCAAGAACTGAATTCATTGAATATGTCTGAGGGCTGTATTCCCTCATTACTGGGTTTGTCCAGGTGTTTTGTGCTAAGAGGTTTACAGCTATGGTGAGAACTGAATTCATTAAATGATAGCCATTTAAGTTTCAGTCTTCCTCTCTTTCACAAAGCAGCTGATATGGCGTAGTGGTATGTTGCTCTGACTGTTTTGCACAGGGACCTTGGCAGTAAAATGTATTGTGGTAACACAGCATTTTTCTTTCACAAAGCAGGTGATTTGGCATAGTGGTATGTTGCTCTGACACTTTTGCACAGGGACTTTGGCAGTAAAATGTATGGTGGTAACACAGCATTTTCTACAACTTTCCAAGATTATACAAGCAATGTTTAATGTGTCCCTGGTTTTTGGCCTTTTCAGCCCCCCCCCAATAAATTTGGCTTTTTCCAGATTTCTTGTGCTGCAAAGTTGAGATGCAGTTGAGTATTGAATATATTTTACAAGGAGCTGAGAGCTGCAGGGTAAGAGACGTTTAGTGCTGCTTATGAAAAATCAGCTTGCAATGTTAATAGCACAACAGGTTGTGTACTTGCTTTTGATGCAGAAGGTTGTTGGTTCTACTCCCACAAGGGGTGAATGCTGCTGTACTGAAAAAGTTGATACTAACTATGAGCCTGTTATCTTGTTTGCCATCCATTTCCTATTGCAGTATTACTAGCTTATAATTTTTAATGTAATATAGGCAATTTATTCCTCAGGGGCATCAGACACTTCGATGAAACCATGAAATATAAAGGTTATTGCTAGCAGCCTCTTCATTAGTTACAGATTTATTTAATGTGGAATTATTTAGATGACTTTTTTACTTCAGAGATTGTGCATATTTACTGATAATGGTGGACTGTAGAATTGTGCATATTTACTGATAATGGTGGACTGTAGAAGTTTGAGAAGACTTTGATGAAGGAAATGTTCTGAATTGGGCAGTTTTGTCATTATTGGTGCATGCATTTTGTTTCATTGTTTACTGGAAAAATGTTCAAAACAATAGGAAGGTGTATCAAAGAGCATAATGTATGTTTCATATGCAAGGGGCCTATGATTTGAAAACAGCCCAGAATTAATCTTTATTTGCCACTGGTAAAATGTATTTTCTTTGAATGTGGGTTTCAATGCTGTTTCAATGAATGTGAGTTTCAAGGGCAGAGAAGTTTTAATGCTAAGTTTGTTTAGCAGATGGCTTGGTGTTTGTGCTGTAAAATGCAAAATAAAACTTTCAAATGAAGTCCAAATCATCATAGAAGTAAATCAGTATGTACATTAGTGTTTATGGTAAATGAGTGAAATAGCAAAGTAATGGGATCATTAGAATGGCAGCAGCAGGAGGCTCCATTTGACCATGATTTTGTGAGGGGGAAGGGCGGCAAACTTAGACAGCCCCAGCTGAACTATACCTCCCAACTGTCCAGATTTTCAAAGAATGAATAGATTTTTGCTTCTTATTTTTGGTTTGTTCCTCATAAAATTTGTGGCAAATCATTTAGGAATTAAGTCACTAAATAATGACACACTGAGTTTCAGACTTCATAACCAATGCATGCTAAAGTAAGACTTGTTGTTCTATCAACTGTCTCAGTTTATACAAGAGCAATTTTAGTACTGTTTATATGTTCCCCCAATATATTTGGCCTTGTCCAGATTTACTGCATTAACAGGTTGAGAGGTACATACATGCAAATTACTTTATAGAATTAGGCATAGCCAAACCTCTCAACTGTCCCTGATTTTGGCTCAAAATGTTGCTCTTCCCCTAATAATCCCTCCGCAAAATAGCAATTTTGAAAGAAAACATGGAGGGTTTACAATTAAGAAATAACTGTAATCATAGTTATAGATTACACTTATTTCAGAAATGCATGTAGATTCTTTTATTTTGTCAGCTGCTCAAGTTAGCAGTACTAATATTAAAGTGTCCCTTCTTTGACAGGTTCCCAGCTGTATTGTGTGGCTATTTTATATTTTTACATCACATTTTTGGACCATTTTTCATAAAATTGTGTTTTTTTTGGCAAATTAGTGACAAATCATTAAAGACTGAAGTTAGAAAATAATGACAGACATTTGAGTTTCAGATTTCATACCATTCAGAAAATTCATACTAATGCAAGACCTATTCTATTATCTTTCTAAGTTTATAAGAGCAATATTTTTTAAAAAATGTCCTTGTTTTTGGGCCTTTGTCCAGATTTCTTGATTTGAGGTTGAGAGGTATGACAAATGTGTTAGGGTCATTACAGTCAGCCAGAGACATTTCAAATTGTGACATACTTGTTGCACCCCACTCCCCCATGTAGTGACTCTGGATGTGTTGAAGCAAGGCAAGGAGTAGTTATGCAGTGTAAATGTGCAGGGTATCCCCCCATCCAAGGCAGACACAAGTACAGGAGTGGCTTTTCATCTGTCCTTGATTTTTGCAGAATGGTCTGGTTTCTGTCATATTTTTTGTACTGTTGATTTATGCTTATTACTCAAAGTGCCTGTTGCTCTGTGTTTAAGTAGCAATACTTTAATGACCATCAGTTAAGCTTGGCTGAGATTGTAAGATGCAAGTAAGCTTTAATAAGCATACTGTTAAAGAATTGCCAACATTGAAAGCCTTTCTGTTGTTGCCATGTAGAGAATACTTAACTAGATAATGTATAAGCCTTGGGTATTGAAATGCATATGACAGTATTTGTAATAAAGGACAGGATTACATTATTTTAAGAAGCTCATTACATTTGGAGACTTCCAGTCATCTCTGCAGGCTTTAACCGTAAACTAAACAGAATGCCAATCGTGTGGTCCATAACCTGTACAGTAATCCTTGTAAGCAATGTATCTTGAGCTTATTTCTTGTTTGCTTTTCATTTTTTACTTTGATCATGTTTTCCCCATGGAACAAGTAGATAGTTGTCAGGCAGCAGGTCTTTTTTGGATAAGGAACATTTTTACAAGTGGGGGCATCAGAGATTTCTACTTTCAGCATGTTACTTGGTACTTTAATAAAGCTGAATATAAATTATAATTAGAACTGCAGTGCAAGAAGTGGTATTAGTTGAGTGCTGCTTGTTTTTCTTATACTTGATTTTGACTGGCATTCCATTAATGTATTTAAAAAAGTAATTTATTTTTTCATGCCTCACAACCTTTTTGTTTCCATCTAGATATTAAGTAAGCTGTCATGCAGCCAATGCATTGAAATATTTTTATTCTTCTACACTTCATTTTGTCTTTATTTGGACTCTCATAATGACGGTTTGGCACCCACGGCAGTGTATTTAGTTAGTTTTTGTGGTTTTGAGCATAGCTCCTCCCCTTTCTAGTTGGCCACACCCCTTCCCATTGACCCCACCCATTCAGCTGTCTCCTGCAGCCCCCCTTTGATTTGAAGTCACCAGCCGCCACTGCCATGGTGTGTGTGTGTTTTTGGCAGAAAGGGCTATGTATATAGTTGAATCTCTCTGTACTGAAGTACTCCCTACCATGATGCTGCTTAACTAGTGTGTTTGCATTCAGAAACTTACAGTTTTTATACTGAATTTTTATAGCTACATGAATTAGAAAATAACCAATTTCCTTTTCAGAGCCTAAGCTAAAAAGTTCACTCCTTACAAGCACTGCTTCCCCTGGAAAACATATATATATATATATATATATATATATATATATATATATATATATATATATGCATCAGAGACCTAGTTCAAGACAGATGACAGCACTCCTTTAATGCTTTAATGCAGGATTTCAATACCTGCCACAAGTTCAGGCCTATCACCCGAGATGAAAAGGTGATGGTGTCTACATATTCTTAAACAACATTTCATCTCCAGACTTGCTATGTGAGATAATGACGTGGAATTCCTCTGCATCCAGCTTAGCATTAACAAAACTCCTTACTGTGTCATAACTAACTATAGGTCCCCTCTATGTACCCCATCAGTCCATATCTCCTACCTAACTAATATGGTGTCCCTATGCATTAAGCCAACACCATTATTCTAGGAGACTTCAATCACATTTTCTTCCAAAATTGCCATTTTGAGGAAGGATTATTAGGGGAGAGCAACATTTTGAGCCAAAATTGGGGACAATGGAGAGGTTTGGATATTCCTAATTCTACAAAGCAATTTGCACATACCTCTCAACCTCTTAATGCAGGAAATCTGCGCAATGCTAAATATATTGGGGGAACATACAAACACTACTAAAAATTGCTCTTGTATAAACTTGACAGTTGATAGAATAACAGGTCTTGCATTAGCATGCATTTTTCTGAAGGTTATGATGTCTGAAACTCAAATGTCTGTCATTTAGTGACTTCATTGTATGAGGAACAAACCAAAAATAAGAAGCAAATATCTGTTCATTCTGCAAAGATATGGACAACTGAGAGGTATAGTTCAACCAGGGCTGTCTGAGTTTGCTCCAGTATCACATAGTCCCAACACATCAGCGAACCAAACACATAAATACACAAAAACATACTCGGAGGCTCTAAATAAAAATCTACCTAAGCAACAGAGACCTCCAAATCAGACATCCAAGCAAAGCTACCTCAAAACAAAACATGCACAACACATAGCCCACAAAGTCAGTGTGCCAAGCAGCCACAGCCCTTAAGGCTGAATAACACACCTGATACTCTTGTAATAGGTAACTCTATTGTCAGACACACTGACGTCCCACTCACCAGGCTGAATAAAGAGAAGGTCACAGTGAGCTGCCTGTCGGGTGCTAGGATCCGCCACATAACGCAAGCACTCAGGTCACTCCAAAGCAAATACAAATATGACTCAGTCATTGTACATGCTGGTATGAATGACCTGAGACGTACCTCCCTGGACTACATGAAAAGAGACATAGAGGAGCTCTATGATCATGTAGCCCAGGCTGGTATGACCCTGACCTTGAGCAGCATCTTACCCTCACCTAGAATGATGCCACAGTACAAAGACAAAATGATCGATTTTAACAATTGGCTAAAATTTTGGTGTCATTCAAAGGGGATCCAGTGTCTGTCAGCCTGGGATGACATGCTCGACAAGCCACGTTGCTTCGCTAGGGACGGCTTGCACCTGTCATCACTGGGCTTTCGGATATTGGCAAAGGCTCTTGCCACCCCCATAGTGCCTTTTTTAGGCAAGGCTCAAAAGTCAAACCCACCCCCATAGACAGCACAAGGAACAAGAAACTAAGGGTAATGCTGCTAAATGCCAGAAGTCTTAACCTCAAGATGCACGCACTCGAAGCTCTCCTCAGTATGGAGAACATTGATATCTGTGCAGTGACAGAAACCTGGTTCAAGGCTCCAGGGAGCACCCCAGCACTACCAGGCTATACCTCATATCATGCTTTTCTGTCCCAAAACCAGGACCAAACCACAAAAGGAGAGGGAGTTTCCATATTTATCAAGGATATCCACACCTCCAGGTTAGTGACATTGCACAAAGTATCGGAGACCATCCATGTGCAACTAACAGTGGGCAAGACTGCTTTTCAGTTTATAGCATCCTACAGACCACCCTCTCAAAGTCAGGAATCCCACTTGGCTTTACTGAAAACATTGGAGAACATGAAGATCTCTCCGAACACCATTATATTGGGCGACTTCAACTACCCAAACATTGACTGGGAGCACTACTCAAGCCCCAGCACCTTAGCCCAAAGGTTCCTGGAAATTATAAACTCAAATGCTATGGAACAACTAGTCACCACTCCCACAAGAGGGGACAACATACTAGACCTGATCATTACCAACATGGGGAATCTATGCTCCACACCAGAAGTATATCCCTCATTGGTAAGATCAGACCATAAATTAATTTCACTGGATGTCCACATCCCGACCCCACCCCCAGTGCAGAAAACCACAGTGAAAAACTTCTCAAAAGCGAACTTCTCACTTCTCAAAACTGAAGTGGAATCCTTCAAGGCCCCAGGGCCAGTGGAAACTACGGCCCAAACTGCAGAATCCTATATAAATGCATTCTACGGACATCTCCAGGAATGCATGGATCATGCTATCCCAAACAAAACCAAGACCCAATCATCCAAAGGCAGGCGTCCAGTCTGGTGGACCCCTGCCATAAATAAACTGTACAACAGAAGGAGGAAGCTACTATATGATAGAGCAAAATCCCTAATAGGGAAGGCATCTCTGATCAGTACTAGCAAAAAATTACGATCCCTCATAAAATCCTCCAAGGCCAGCTTCGATTGAAAAATTGCACAGGACACCAAAGACAATCATAAGGCTTTTTTCAGTTATGTTAGAAACCTGGGATGCAACTCCCAGACTTGTTCTGAGTTGATTCTAAATGACAAAAAATACACTGAACCCACAGACATTGCCAATATCCTGGCAGACAGGTTCAGTGCAAACTTCTCCACCCCCTCCCCCCCAAAAGAGCAAGTATCTATCTCGGCAGAGGGCTGCCTCCCAAACATCTCTGATGCTCAGGTGAAGGCTGCCCTCTCCAAAGCAAAAAACACTGCTTTTATGGGACCAGATGGCGTCCCAGGTTGCGTCCTACATGAACTCCAAGAGGAACTAATCCCTCAAATAAAACAGCTATACAATCTCAGCCTCACTACAGGATATGTGCCCACAGAATGGCGTACAGCAACAGTGGTCCTACTCCACAAAGGTGGAGCCTCCACGGACCCTGGAAACTATCGCCCCATAAGCCTGACTAGCTTACTCTGCAAGGCTATGGAGAGGATCATCATGGAGCTCATAAACAAAGACATTGGGTACCTACAGACACTAGATCCTACCCAGTTCGGTTTTATCAAGGGCAGAGCTTGCCTTTTGAACCTGGTTGACTTCTTCGAAACAGTCACCAAAGCCATAGATGAAGGTAAGGTAGTCCACACAGCCTATCTGGACCTTGCAAAGGCATATGACACAATACCCCACTCGGGCATCATAGATAAGCTATCCAGCTTAAATATAAACCCCTATGTCACAATTTGGGTCGCAAACTGGCTCAAAGACAGAACCCACAGAGTGAGAGTTGCTGGAGCCATGTCAGACACGAAACCGGTCACAAGTGGCGTCCCACAGGGTTCTGTCCTGGGACCACTCTTGTTCATTATATACTTTTCCGAGGTACAGGCAAATGTGGGAGGACTATGGCTCACCAAGTTTGCAGACGACTGCAAACTGGGAACCATAATCAACTCTCCAGCTGACACAAACATCCTTCAAAAGGGTCTCACAGAGACAGATAACTGGTGCCAGTGCCATGGTTTAAAGCTAAATGCCAAAAAATGTATAGTCATACCCTTTGGCAAAAATAATGTGCCCACAAATTACCACATAGGCAGAAACCCATTAAGTACAGAGAAAGTTATTAGGGACCTGGGGACCCAAGTTGATAGCAATCTCTCCTTTGAAAACCACATTGCCAAAGTGGTTAGAAAGACCTTCTACATAGCCCACCTCATCACAAAGGGTTTCACATCTAGATCAAGAGAGGTAATCGTGCCCCTTTATTCATCCCTGTCCCAGGGATTACTCCCGTGTCACTATTAGACAGAGGCACAGTAAACTAAACCTTAAAAAGGGCACAGTATACTCAAATCAAGGGGTGGCGTAAGCCATACAGAATCGGGATAGGCTTATAATTGCCCCAGGGCAGATAGCCTAGTATGAACCTATGAACCTATGCTACCCCCCCCCTCACAAAATCATGGTCAAATGGAGCCTCCTCCCTGCAGCCATTCCAATGTCCCATTCCTTGGTTATTTTGCCCCATTTACCATAAACTCTGTAATGTGCATACTGCTTTACTTCTGCGATTATTTAGATTTCATTTGAAAGTTTTATTTTGCATTTTACAGCACAAACTCTAATACATATATGTTAAACAAAGCAATGCAGTCTCACAATGAAAATAGACTTAACATTAAAACTTCTCTGCCCTTGAAACTCACATTCAAAGAAAATACATTTTGCCAGTGGCAGATAAATATTAACTCTGGCTGTCTTCAAAATCATAGGCCCCTTGAACATAACATACACATGCTCTTTGATGCACCTTCCTGAATGTATTACATTACATTCCTTGTACAATACAGTACAGTTGTCAGAGGGCATTTTAAATTTATTGTTTTGAACATTTTTCCGGTAAACAATGAAACAAAAGGCATACACCAATGACAAAACTGCCCAATTCAGAACATTTCCATCATAAAAAGTCTACTCAACCTTCTATAGTCCACCAGTATCAGTAAAAAAATATGCACAATCTCTGAAGTAGTAAAATCCACATTAAAGAAATTTGTAACTAAAAGAGGTTGCTGCTAGCAAACAACTTTATATGTCATTGTTTCATCTACAAATAAAGTGCCTGTTGCCCTTGAAGAATAAATTGCCTTTGTTGCATGCAATAAAAAAATAAGCTAGTAATACCGCAATAGGGAATGGATAGCAAACTGATAACAGGTTCATGGTTGCTAGCAGTGGCGGCTGTTGACTTCAAATCAAAGGGGGGCTGCAGGAGACAGCTGAATGGGTGGGGTCAATGGGAAGGGGTGTGGCCAACTAGAAAGGGGGGGAGCTATGCTCAAAACCACAAAAACTAACTAAATACACTGCCGTGGGTGCCAAACCGTCATTATGAGAGTCCAATCAAGACAAAATGAAGTGTAGAAGAATAAAAATATTTCAATGCATTGGCTGCATGACAGCTTACTTAATATCTAGATGGAAACAAAAAGGTTGTGAGGCATGAAAAATAAATTACTTTTTTAAATACATTAATGGAATGCCAGTCAAAATCAAATATAAGAAAAACAAGCAGCACTCAACTCAAACCACTTCTTGCACTGCAGTTCTAATTATAATTTATATTCAGCTTTATTAAAGTACCAAGTAACATGCTGAAAGTAGAAATCTCTGATGCCCCCACTTGTAAAAATGTTCCTTATCCAAAAAAAGACCTGCTGCCTGACAACTATCTACTTGTTTCATGGGGAAAACATGATCAAAGTAAAAAAATGAAAAGCAAACAAGAAATAAGCTCAAGATACATTGCTTACAAGGATTACTGTACAGGTTATGGACCACACGATTGGCATTCTGTTTAGTTTACGGTTAAAGCCTGCAGAGATGACTGGAAGTCTCCAAATGTAATGAGCTTCTTAAAATAATGTAATCCTGTCCTTTATTACAAATACTGTCATATGCATTTCAATACCCAAGGCTTATACATTATCTAGTTAAGTATTCTCTACATGGCAACAACAGAAAGGCTTTCAATGTTGGCAATTCTTTAACAGTATGCTTATTAAAGCTTACTTGCATCTTACAATCTCAGCCAAGCTTAACTGATGGTCATTAAAGTATTGCTACTTAAACACAGAGCAACAGGCACTTTGAGTAATAAGCATAAATCAACAGTACAAAAAATATGACAGAAACCAGACCATTCTGCAAAATCAAGGACAGATGAAAAGCCACTCCTGTACTTGTGTCTACCTTGGATGGGGGGATACCCTGCACATTTACACTGCATAACTACTCCTTGCCTTGCTTCGACACATCCAGAGTCACTACATGGGGGAGTGGGGTGCAACAAGTATGTCACAATTTGAAATGTCTCTGGCTGACTGTAATGACCCTAACACATTTGTCATATCTCTCAAACTCAGATCAAGAAATCTGGACAAAGCCATACAAAGAAGTGGGACAAAGGCCCAAAAACAAGGAATTTTTTTTTAAAAATATTGCTCTTATAAACTTAGAAAGATAATAGAATAGGTCTTGCATTAGTATGAATTTTCTGAATGGTATGAAATCTGAAACTCAAATGTCTGTCATTATTTTCTAACTTCAGTCTTTAATGATTTGTCACTAATTTGCCAAAAAAACACAATTTTATGAAAAATGGTCCAAAAATGTGATGTAAAAATATAAAATAGCCACACAATACAGCTGGGAACCTGTCAAAGAAGGGACACTTTAATATTAGTACTGCTAACTTGAGCAGCTGACAAAATAAAAGAATCTACATGCATTTCTGAAATAAAAGTAATCTATAACTATGATTACAGTTATTTCTTAATTGTAAACCCTCCATGTTTTCTTTCAAAATTGCTATTTTGCGGAGGGATTATTAGGGGAAGAGCAACATTTTGAGCCAAAATCAGGGACAGTTGAGAGGTTTGGCTATGCCTAATTCTATAAAGTAATTTGCATGTATGTACCTCTCAACCTGTTAATGCAGTAAATCTGGACAAGGCCAAATATATTGGGGGAACATATAAACAGTACTAAAAATTGCTCTTGTATAAACTGAGACAGTTGATAGAACAACAAGTCTTACTTTAGCATGCATTGGTTATGAAGTCTGAAACTCAGTGTGTCATTATTTAGTGACTTAATTCCTAAATGATTTGCCACAAATTTTATGAGGAACAAACCAAAAATAAGAAGCAAAAATCTATTCATTCTTTGAAAATCTGGACAGTTGGGAGGTATAGTTCAGCTGGGGCTGTCTAAGTTTGCCGCCCTTCCCCCTCACAAAATCATGGTCAAATGGAGCCTCCTGCTGCTGCCATTCTAATGATCCCATTACTTGGACTTCATTTGAAAGTTTTATTTTGCATTTTACAGTACAAACACCAAGCCATCTGCTAAACAAACTTACCATTAAAACTTCTCTGCCCTTGAAACTCACATTCATTGAAACAGCATTGAAACCCACATTCAAAGAAAATACATTTTACCAGTGGCAAATAAAGATTAATTCTGGGCTGTTTTCAAATCATAGGCCCCTTGCATATGAAACATACATATGCTCTTTGATACACCTTCCTATTGTTTTGAACATTTTTCCAGTAAACAATGAAACAAAATGCATGCACCAATAATGACAAAACTGCCCAATTCAGAACATTTCCTTCATCAAAGTCTACTCAAACTTCTACAGTCCACCATTATCAGTAAATATGCACAATTCTACAGTCCACCATTATCAGTAAATATGCACAATCTCTGATGAAGTAAAAAAGTCATCTAAATAATTCCACATTAAATAAATCTGTAACTAATGAAGAGGCTGCTGCTAGCAAAACCTTTATATTTCATGGTTTCATCAAGTGTCTGATGCCCCTGAGGAATAAATTGCCTATATTACATTAAAAATTATAAGCTAGTAATACTGCAATAGGAAATGGATGGCAAACAAGATAACAGGCTCATAGTTAGTATCAACTTTTTCAGTACAGCAGCATTCACCCCTTGTGGGAGTAGAACCAACAACCTTCTGCATCAAAAGCAAGTACACAACCTGTTGTGCTATTAACACTGCAAGCTGATTTTCCATAAGCAGCACTAAACGTCTCTTCCCCTGCAGCTCTCAGCTCCTTGTAAAATCTATTCAATACTCAACTGCATCTCAACTTTGCAGCACAAGAAATCTGGAAAAAGCCAAATTTATTGGGGGGGGGGCTCAAAAGGCCAAAAACCAGGGACACATTAAACATTGCTTGTATAATCTTGGAAAGTTGTAGAAAATGCTGTGTTACCACCATACATTTTACTGCCAAGGTCCCTGTGCAAAAGTGTCAGAGCAACATACCACTATGCCAAATCACCTGCTTTGTGAAAGAAAAATGCTGTGTTACCACCATACATTTTACTGCCAAGGTCCCTGTGCAAAACAGTCAGAGCAACATACCACTATGCCATATCAGCTGCTTTGTGAAAGAGAGGAAGACTGAAACTTAAATGGCTATCATTTAATGAATTCAGTTCTCACCATAGCTGTAAACCTCTTAGCACAAAACACCTGGACAAACCCAGTAATGAGGGAATACAGCCCTCAGACATATTCAGTGAATTCAGTTCTTGCCATAGTTGTCAACCTTAGCACAAAAAACTGGACAAAGCCAATAATGGGGCAATACAGTCCCAAAAATAAGGACAAATGTCAAATATTCATCTTATAAACTTAGAAAATTGCTAGAATAAAAGGTCGTGTTACTATGTATTTTCTGAAGAATATGAAGTCTGAAATTCAAATGCCTGCCAATTTTATTTAACATTTGTTAATCAGGACAATCTGAGTTGGAACAAAAAAACTATTTTCAGCAGAGGCCCAGGAAGAAATAATGCAGACATGTCTTTATAACATGGGAGGACACAAAAGCAAACCCACACAAACACAGGGAGAAGATGCAGACCCCACACAGAAGGCACCCCAGCCAAGAATCAAACCCAAGACCCTGCAGCCAGAAGCAACAATACTACCACTGCATCATCAAATATTAAGCATTGCAACATTTAGAAACCACAGATATTATGAGGAACAGATCAGATCAAATAGGAGGCAAAAATCTGCAATTTTTTACAAATGGTGGTGGGTAGGAATTCAGGTCCTTAACACCTGCATACAAGGTACAGGGTTCAAGCCTGAGTATCTCTACCCAACACAACACCATTTGTTCTCTAGCCACCAGTATATAGTAATTGGGGCATTTTACACACACACACACACACACACACACACACACACACACACACACACACACACACACACACACACACACCTTACCCATCTCAGGAGGGTAATACACCTCAAAATATATTCATTTGCATGACTTTTGTTTTCGAACTGCATGAGATCTGTAATATTTCAGAAAATATTTTTATAAATACTAGCCACTTTTAGTTTCAATGTAATCCTTGAAAAATACCCAAATATAGCTCTCTATCAGAAGAGTGAGACCTTATTTTGTGAGTTCAAATGCTTTGTAAATAAATATGTATTTCCAAAGCAGCCACATATACACAGATGCACAAATTCCAGGTTAAAATAAGGTCAGGTTATAAGGATATAAAAACTTTAGAACAACATCTTGCCAGAAAGCTATGAGGGTAGCTGCATATGTACAAAACAAACATATAAATAACTACTTAAACAAAGAAACTACAAGGCACCAGAGAAAAACAGCCCTAATAGATAATCTGTGAGACAAAGAAGGGTGACATGTTTTGAGTAAACATCTTGGCTCTAAACCAAAGCTGTCAGCAGCTCAACAAAGGCTGCTTGTTGCTTCACTCACTGCAGCAGCTATGCCATCAGTTGACACTGTCACATGGTTTTCATGACTATCCAATTAATTTCACATTTCTTGGGTTGTGTGGTGCCCCACACTTGCTGCATTCTGTTCCTGAGTATATGTATTTATGAATGCCATGAAAGTATCACTTTTAAATGAATTGCAGAGGTAGAAAATAAAGGTAGTTAGCTACATTCCCATATCCCCATTAATACTTTGCCAGCCAGCTAGTTTTTCTTTCAAATTGATCTAATCACGCTTAAATTCCAACACTTTCTGCTATGATTGATTCTTCTTCTTCTTTTTGCTCCTTTTTGGGACATTTTATTTCCCCTTTCAAATTTGCAAATGCCTATATCAACATAATGGAAGGGATATTAACAATTAACATACTTACATCTATTCTGCACCCGTCCTTCACTCTGTACTTTCTTCTTCTTCTTTCTTCTTCTTCCGTCTTCTTTCTTCTTCTTCCTTCTTCTTTCTTCTGCTCTTCTTCCGCTGTCCAAATAAATCCACCAAAAACAAAAACGATTCCGAAACAGAAATGAAAAAAAAATAGAATGATGATCATCACAAATAATTAAAGCTGCTCGATTCCTAAGCCAAACTGAACTAACTGATTCTCGCTCTCTTCCCAGCACATAAAGCCCGGGAAGAGAGCGACAACCAATCAGCAGCATTTAGGCTTTAGCCCAGCAGGCACGTCATGACTGACGTGCCTGCGGACGTCGCAGTCCGAGCCCCTTCCAAGTCTATGCGGTTTGGAACCGCTGCTGCATAGACTTCTGGGCATCACAATGATGCCTTATGTGCTCCTCCGGGCTGCAAAGAAAAAAAAAAAAGCTGTTTACAACCGCGCGGGTAAGGTGCGCAATGCGCATACTTTTGAGTCGCGGACTCGAAATTTAAACTAAAAAAAAAAGATTTCTTTTTTTTTTTACAGTAAATTAAAAAATATAAACAAGACCAAAACAACTGAGGGGGCTGCAGACCGGCAGTCCAATGCCACGAGCCGCCCCTGGTTACTAGGTATCTTTGCCAAAAAGGACTGCAGCATCCACCCCCTTTACAACACAGTACAGTATCAGCAATGCATCTCCCTACTGTGGGAGTAGAACCCACAGCTTTCAGCATCAAAAGCAAGTACACTATCTGTTGTGCTATTAACAATGCAAGCAGACTAAACATAAGCAGCACTAAACTTTTGCTCCCCTGCAGCTCTCAGCTCCTTATAAAATCTACTCGACACTCAGCTATATCTCTGAACTTTGCAGCACAAGAAATCTGGAAAAAGCCAAAATTTATTGGGGGGGGGGGACAAAAGGCCAAAAACCAGGAACACATTTTAAACATTGCTTGTATAATGTTGGAAAGTTGCTAGAATAAAATGCTCCGTTACCACCATACATTTTACTGCCACGTCTTGAACCCAGGGGACCCTGTGCAAAACAGTCAGAGCAACATACCACTACGCCAAATCAGCTGTTTTGTGAAAGAACGACTGAAACTTAAATGGCTACCATTTAGTGAATTCAGTTCTTACCATAGCACAGCTGTCAACCTCTTAACACAAAATATCTGAACAAAGCCAATACCAGGTGAATACAGCCCCCAAACATTCAGTGAATTCAGTTCTCACCATAGCTCTCAACCTCTTAGCAAAAAACACCCGGACAAAGCCAGTAATGGGGGAATATAGCCCCCAAACATATGCAGTGAATTCAGTTCTTACCATAGTTCTCAACCTTAGCACAAAACCTGGATGAAGCCAATAATGGGGGGGGGGATACAGTCCCAAAGACAGTGATACATTTCAAATATCCATCTTGTACACTTAGAAAATTGCTAGAATAAAAGCTTTTGTTACCATGCACTTTCTGAAGAATATGAAGTCTGATGATATTCAAATGTGTCATTTTTTTTAACATTTGTTAACCAGGAAAGTCTGACTTGGGGAAAAAAAAAAAAGCTAAATTTAGCAGAGGCCCAGGGAGAAACAAACACTCTAGACAGCCAAGAATCAAACCAGAGAACACGTAGCTGTCAGGCAACAATGCTACCACTGTTTTTTACAAATGGTGGTGGGTAGGGAATTAAGGCTCTTACCACTTGGCCCCAAGGGACAGGGTTCAAGCCTTATTCTCTACCCACCACCATGTAGCACCTGGGGCATTTCACACACACACACACACACAACTTTACTGAGCTTGACATAACAAACAGGAAGCTCTTAACAGTCATAATTGCCTCATACAGTTACTCCACAGCAGAACACAAGCTACTTCAAACCCTTGTTATGTTGCATCTATTTCTCTTTCTATAAGCTTGTATTGTAATAATATCCCTTCTGTATCAAACAAGAATAAGAATCTTATTCAGCTTAAGGTTAAGAGAGCAAGGAATGTAGCCTATTCAATTCCAGCTTATTGCATTTTTGCCCCAGTGTGACAAAAGCTAATCCTGGACTGTTTCCTTTACCTATCTGCAGCTTCTTCTGTTCTGTCACTCTTTGCTCAAATTTGATACCTACCTACCTTCATTCTTGGTACTTCCTGTACCTTCTTTAAACTTGGTTATATTCACTTAGCTTAACATGATATAAGAACCAAAATCACACAAAATATTTTATTCTTCTTAGGACTGAAAAAGAAAATTCTGTAATGCTGCATGTCAATACATGACCTGATACTCAAAAGGTATTCAAACAAAGCTAGTAAACAAATAAGCTATATTGTTTAGTATTCACCGCACATCTGAGTAGTGCTTACTTCAAAACAGTCCATTTTTTCCTAACATGCATATATACTACAAGCAGCAGAGTAGGGCGATGTATTCTGCACTGTAACATAAATAAAACATTAAAAGCTTCAAAAGAAAGTACTACACATTTACAGAAATATCTACAAGCCTTTCATCTTACAATGAAAAGAAATTAGGTTATTTTCCATAACTGAAACAGAAATGTCCTCCTGTTACAACACTGTCCTGTTGATTAAAGTAGTTATTTAAGACAATATGCTGGTCAAATTTTCATATATGTTTTCTCTGAGGCTTTTGAAATGAAGTATATCTAAAATTTAAGATGAGAATGTCACTACAAAACTATGGCTGCTCCTGTAGAAATTTATATGCAGTCTGTTCTTATGCCCTTTTTTCAAATGAAAGAAATACATTTCTTGTTTCTTATTTTCAAAATATGTATACAGTATATGTAATATGGCTTGGCATCGCACTTGATGGAACATCAAATCCAGCAACGATGAAAAGAAAATACTAAAAATCACAGTGCCAAAAACCTACAATAACAAACTCCCAGATTTGCCCCATCAGTACGCATGTTAGTGCTTGTTTTTGGGTCTGGAGCAATATGGAATTTTGGAAGATGATTTTTGCAATAGTGTTGTTTTTTTGGCAATGTAATTTTTTTGTGATTTTTCTTGGTATTGCTGGATTTGAAGCTCTATCTTTCGAGCTTGTGACAGACAGCGAACAATATGAACATATATTTGTGTTTGTGTGTGTCTGTGTGTGTGTGTGTGTGTGCGCGCATGCACAAACAGACACATACACACACACACACACACACACACACACACACACACACACACACACACACACACACACACACACACACACACACACACTTACTCTGAAAGTGTCCCATCTTCCGCTCGTTTCCTCCCGCTTGCGAATCCGTCCGTTTCAGTTCCCGCTCGTGGTCCCATTTTCCGCTTGCGAACCCCAAAACCGTCCGTCCATGTGAGTTCCCGCTCGCAAAACTTGAAAATATGCGCGCGATGATGTCAGCATGCCCGCGACCGTTCTTCTTAAAGAAGAACGCATGATGTCAGCACGGACTTCTTTCTTCTTAAAGAAGAATGTCCAAAAAAAAAAACAACTTTTTTTTAAAATTATAACATTAGTCAGCCGATTCCAGGGGGGTGCAAGTGCACCTCCTTGCACCTGACTGCGGGCGCCCTTGTATACAATTCATGTAAACATTTTTAATTGAAACTTTTTATAAATGATGTAACTAACGTCAAGGATGTTTGAATAATGGAACTGTTGCTCATGAATGGAACTGACTGTAAATGATGAAACAATGCAAATGATGTCTATAATATCTGTATAATGGAGCTTTTCAGCCGAGGCCATTGCTGAAAAGGGAACTGCTCAGTTGGACTTTACCAGTAAACAGACGCAAATAAAAAAAGAAATAAGTAAAATTCAGTGGTTTGCTAGGGCAATTTAGTTGTTACATATTCTGATTAATGATTAATGTTGCTGCTCAGATATGCACCCCCTCAGCTACTCCTGTTACTGCCAAAATAACAAAAACAGTGTTGTTGGTCACTCCAATAATGAAAGTTACTCTATAACATTTTAACCCTAAGTAAAGGGTCTACAAGACTGGCAAGAAACCGGTTTATGTAACATGGAGGTGCTATGTTATCTGCAATTTCAAATGAGCTATTGCTCTGCTATGTAAACTTTATCTGATGTTGTAAGGATACACAAATAAACAACAATGTTACACTATATAAGAACTAGAACTACTTTGTTTTTGTGGTTTGTGCCCTTGAATTTGTTTCTACTGCTTTGTGAAACCACAGCTGAAATATTTCTTTATAAATGTAGGCAGACTTAGATTTAAATGTTAGTAATTTTACGAGAGAAAGGTTTAAGTCTGTAAATATAAATGGTATCCTTAAAACTGACCTGTACCATCACCTGTCCTCCCCCGGTCAAGGGCCTATAGTGCGCGCAACTTTAGTAATTCCCTGAAGATTGTTTTAAATTAATTATACCACAAAAATAAAATGAAATGTATAAAATAAATGCTGTCATCATGTTCCAGACTGCATGAGCATTACATCAACAAAAATGTTTTATTTTGATACTGATTAAGTGTGACTAAAATTAAACCAGCTGCAAACTCCTTAAGTGTTATCACCCACAAATAAAGTTTGACTGTAGTGCAAAATTATTTAGAATTAATTTAAAGAGTGATTGTACTCTGTAAGGAAGTTGGGTATAATGTTTTCTGAACAAGATCAGATCAGCTGCTTGTCATTTAAGTGCAAATATCGCACCTTTTTTATTCCAGTGTTCTGAGCTACTTTACAGTCCTGCCACCCCTTGTCATTGCCAAAGTTAAATACTAATTAAAATAATCAGTTTAAAAGTATAACTACAAATGATTAAACTATGCAAAAGAGCAGCTTTACATTTCCAGATTTACAACATATGGCACTTCAGTGTAGCTGCAATACCTAATGGCTTCCTTATATGTCAACTCTTCTCTGAAAAGTAGTGTGTTATTTGCATACCATGATTGGTTAATTTCATCTGGTGTATCCTTTTCCTGGTAAATTCGACCTCTGTTTATGGAATGTTGTAGATATAGTTTGTACAATCACTGTAATATACAAATATTTTGATTTATACCTACCTATTAAGTGACAAGTTTGTCAAAATCCAATGCCCCGCCCAACCCAGAGTTTACAAAGGCCTATGTTGAATTATTCACAGAAACACTGCATACAAACATGTAAATGGCTGCATAGAGGCTGCTGTAACTACCAGAAGTAAGCCCAAAACAAACCATTAAAACAAACTACATTGGTGGAATCCTAATCTTAACTGGGTATATAACAAAAGGAAAAAGTCATGGCCAAAGTCAGAAAGAGCAACTCTCATAATGAGAAGAGCTTACTAATAAAACTAAACAGGAAAGTAAGAGAACTAATTAAATCCAGCAAGGTCAATTACAAAGTCAAGATAGCTTCTCAGGCTAAAGGCAACCACAAGGCCTTTTACAGCTATGTCCGAAACCTCAAAGGTAACATGAAATAGTGTGGAGAACTGGTAGTAAGCAGTAATGACCTTCATTGAACAGAGTGACATAAAACTGCTGCCAGACAACTTCATCTCAAACTTTACTCCTCACTCCCCCTGCTACCCTTTGTGAAATCCCTATCAGCATACCTCCACCCAACTATCAGAAGGGAACAAGTCATATTGATGCACATTAGAGCTAAAAACATAGCCTCAGTGGGACCAGATAATATCCATGTTTGTCTCCTAAACAGCCTAAAACATGACCTATAGGGACCACTAGAGTCACTTTTCCACTACAGCCTCAAAACAAGCTATGTAGCAAGTGAATGGAGGATGGCAATGGTTATCCCCCTTCACAATGGTGGACCATCAACTGACGCCGGAAAGTACATACCCGTTAGTCCGACTAGCCTAATATGCAAAGCCATGGAATGAATTATGGAAATGATTAACAAAGGCACTGACAACCTGCAGACATTGGACACATCCCAGTTTGGTTTTATCAAAGGAAGGTCATGCCTACTTAACCTACATAACTTCTTTGAGAAGGTAACCAAGTTAATGGATGAAGAGAAAACAGTGCATACTGCCTACCTAGACATGGCCAAGGCATTTGACACAATACCCCACTCGGGTATTGTAGGCAAACTCATTGAACTAGGCATAAATCCCTACACAATGCACTGGATTGCCAGCTGGCTCACAGATAGGATGCAAGAAGTCAGGATTGGTGAGACCAGCTCATCCAAGAGGTAGATTACCAGTGGGGTACACCAGAGCTCTGTGTGGGGCCATTCCTGTTTGGCATCTACTTCTCGGAGATCAAGTTTGCAGATGACTTCAAGTTGGAAGCTATCATAAATTTTCCCCTTGACTCTAGCATCCTGCAAGAGGGTCTAACACAGACAAATGACTGGTGCTAAAGCCATGGATTAAAACTCAATGCAGAGAAGTGCATTATAGTGTCTTTTGGGAAAATGTCTACACAGGCAAATTACTCCATTGATAAAACAAGCCTAAGAGTGAAAACTCTGGGAACATATGTAGACAGTAACCTGGCTTTTGACCAACATGTAGTCAAGGTAGCAAGAAAATCATTCTCTGTTGCCAAACTTATAAGCAAGGGTATGACATCTAAGTCAAAGGAAGTTATAGTGGTACTCAACTCATCCCTTATCAGAACTATCATTTAGTATAATTCCCCCTTTGGCATTTACCTGACTAGGTATATACAACATTTGGAATGACCACATAGGTTCCATAGCAAGATATTCCAAGGTATTAACTCACTGTCCTATACAGATTGTATTAGAGCCCTGTCTCTATACTCGGTCTCTTACAGGTTGTTGAGAGGCAATGTGTGTTTTGCATATAAAGCATCCTTAGTTGTAGCATTGATGGAGCTTTTGCACATCTGTAAAACACGCAGCACCAGAAAGATTAGATTCAAGGATCTGAACTTTGCTTGCAACATAAATAGAACATGCTAGTGAAGCAGATATGTGATTCAAAGGATAACATGCTCTGGAATAGGCTCCCTGTCCATGTGAACCAGAGTCCATCCCTAACCTTACTCAAATTTGTTCTTGACCATTGGATATGAAATCACAAATTTATCACTGGACTTGCTCCCATGTCTCATAGACAAAGGCCATCAGTAAACATTCCCTAACATTGGATAGGTAATCATAAATTCAACCCTGGGCTGGCCCCCATGTCTTTTATAGACATAGGGTACCAGTAAACATTCCCTAACTACCATACCCCACTATATAACTTTTTAGCAATATTCTAACAAATATGACCCCCCCCCAATTAAGGCATACCTGACAGAAGAGGATACAATTGGGTTGAGTTGCATGGCTAAGCTTATAAAAGACCTGGTGGTTGTTAGTACAGTATATCAAAAACAAACAAGACACGAACAATAAAACCAAAGAAGCAAATGTATTACATCAAAACTGTTTAGCGCTTTCATCTTTACACTCTCCGGAGACTTCATCAGAAAACAGACTTAATGACATGACTTATATCACACCACAAAATCCAGCAATAAGAAGAAGAACCACATGAAAAGGCCAATGCCCAAAAAAGTACCAAAATTATTTAATAAAAAAGACACATAAAACTGCAGTAACATAATAATATCTCCTCTAGCGCTTCAGCTGTAAGCCTTTTACAGAGTACAAACAATTTCCAACATCACAGCTTATTTGTACATCACTCAATAATTGATGCACCCTATTAACATTAATTATAATTAATTAAACCAATTTAAAATTTTAAGGAGATATTTCACAAAAAATATTTCCAATTACATTCTCTATTCATGCTCTTAGGCATCAATGTATCAAATTTTAAAACAAATACAGATTCTTTTCTTCTCAACTCATTTTTGATACTATTAACACCTTTGTCGAGCAAATGTATTTGTTCCAGAACTGTTACTCTAAAACCAGTAAAATCACCTTTATGCATACAATGCAAATGTGAAGCAACTGGACTTATTTAATTTTTCTTTTTTATATCTCGTATATGTTCTTTTATTCTAGTTGCTAAACTTCTTTTAGTTTCCCCGATATAGAATTTCTCACAGGGGCAAATAAACAATAAATAACTCCCTCACTATTACAAATAAAATTATTTTGTACTTGGAACTTTTTTCCATTAATAACTGGAAAAGTATCTGTCATATATTTACATACAGTGCAGCCACCACAAGGAAAAGTTCATACAGTTTCTATACTAATAACCGTAGGAGATGCTGGCAAAACAAATCTGTCATGCACCAAAAAGTCCCTTAAATTCCTACCTCTCTTATATGAAATTCTTAACTGTTTACCTCTCAAAAACTTAACCTCTCATTTTTATCTAACATTTCCCAATAATATCTAATCAATTCTATTAATTGATTAGTAAATACTGTAAATTTTGTAACAAAAAACAAAAACTTATATTGATCCACTTCTTTTTCTAAATTCCTATGTCTTGCCCATACATTCATAGGCTTAGAAGGATCTTTAACTCCATCCTACCCTAAAATTTTATTTTTTTGTTTCATTAATTAATGTTAGACTATGGCCCCTTTCAAAAAACATCCTTGCAGTTTTTTCTGTTTCTTTCTTATATTCATTTCTATTGCTACACAATTTTTGTAGCCTTAAAAATTCCCCTTTTGGAACAGACTCTATTATATGGAGAGGATAACAACTACTGCCATGGAGAATATAGTCAAAATTCTTAAATTTTCTATGAATTTTTGTTTTAACAAGACCCTCACTTTTACCTTCCAGTATCATATCCAAATAAACAACCTGTGGACCCACCTGTAACCCATTGAAGCAAATATTAAATCTATTTTCATGTAAACTTTCAACAAAACTGTTAACCTTTTCTAGTCCCCCCTTGCACACAAAAATAAGATCATCTATATATCAAAAATATTTCAATACATGGACTTTATAAAAATTATTTTGATATATATAAATTTTCTCAAAATAACCCATAAACAAGTTCATGTACATAGGGGCAAAATTTGCCCCCATAGCTGTACCTTTTTATTGTTTATACAAAATACTATTAAACTCAAAAATATTGTTCTGTAAACAAAAAAGTAATAAATCTAAAATATAATGTGTGCTAGGAACATCCCCTAGAAAATGTAATACTGCTTCCAAACCATGAGTATGTACAATACTAGTATACAGGCTTACCACATCTAACACTATGAAATAGCAATCTTCCTGCCATTTTATTTCCTTCAATTTTTTAATGAAATCATAAGAATTCTCAATATAAGAGGATAACTTTAACATAAGACATCAAAAAACTATGAAGAAAGCATGAACTATTATGTGTAAAGTATTCACATGTCAATACAATCGGACGTCCTGGAGAGTCAAAAAAATTCTTATGAATCTATCTTAGGCAGACAAAAGAAATGTGCCATCTTACAATCCTTACTATTAAATACATTTTGTATATCATGTAAAGAGAAAAAGTTCATCCATAACCCTTTATGTAAAAAATCCCTATATTCATCCATTGCTTTAACATATACATTCAAATCAACTTGCTTATATACATTTTCATCATTCAAATGTTTGTAACACTTACATAAATATTGTAAATAATGAAGAGCAAGTAACTTACCCCCTTTATCAGAAGGTTTAAATATTAAATCATTCATACGACTAAGTTTTTGCAAGGCTTCCCATTCCTCTTTTGTTAAATTGTAAGACACATTATTTTTTCTTTTACAAAATGTATCAAATTCCTTTTCTATACTATATTTTAAAGAAGTAGAAAAACATTGAATGGTTTCATTCCTGAAGGGAGGAATAAACTTACTTTTATAAGCTACTTGTCCCGTATCAAACTTACTATAAGTATTGGTAGCTGCATCAGAATCACAAGAATAAAAACTTGCTTCACTTTCATTGATATCAGAGTTAAAATCAAACGAACAATCTTGTACATTTAAATCATTTACATAAAAATGGTGCTTCAAATCTAATTTACGAATAAAACTAAACACTTCAATTTTCATTTCCTATAGCCTAGGAAGAGAGATTGGAATACATTTTAAACCTTTGTTTAAAACATTTAACTCACAGTCAGAAAAAGCATAGCCATACAAATTCATAACATATTGTTCAACACTATCACAGCAACTATTATTTACATAGCCTACATTCACCCCACAGTCAATACCATTTACCATGCTTGTACGGGTCAGGACTCTGTCTGTGGGTCTCTGGTCTCTGCCATGGACGTTTTCGGTTCCCTCCTTGCCCTTGTTTATCACAAAAAGTTTTATTCAAATAATTACTATTTTGGGCTTGGGGCAAGCGTGGGAAATCTTGATGGTCTTCACTATCATAGTCCATTGATGAAACAGTACTTTCCATTTGCCTTACGTCACAATGATGTTCTACTTCCTGCCCTCTTTGAAACTTTACTTTCCGTTTCTGGTTACGTTGCTTAGAGACCAGTAAGAACACTTGATTGCGTTCATAATCATCCACATCACAAATTAATTTATGTTTCTTTCTCTCATTAACCTCTTTTTCATAAGTGGACAGTTTCTCATTAATATTTCTTAGAAACTGTTCCAAACTGTCAACATTAGTCCACTGTAACACTTCTTTGCACAAACGTTTGGTCTCTTCTTTCAACTAAAGCCTTTTAAGAGCATCTCTCTCTATCAGAATGGCCACCCATTCTAAACTACATTTGTGCACTGCAGCTACCCATCTAGCATGGAACTGTTTATCTTCTTACACCAAGAGGTCAAAAGGCATAGAAGGACTTTTTACTGCCCTCAACCCCAGTGGCGGCTGGTGACTTCAAATCAAAGGGGGGCTGCAGGAGACAGCTGAATGGGTGGGGTCAATGGGAAGGGGTGTGGCCAACTAGAAAGGGGGGGAGCTATGCTCAAAACCACAAAAAACTAACTAAATACACTGCCGTGGGTGCCAAACCGTCATTATGAGAGTCCAATCAAGACAAAATGAAGTGTAGAAGAATAAAAATATTTCAATGCACTGGCTGCATGACAGCTTACTTAATATCTAGATGGAAACAAAAAGGTTGTGAGGCATGAAAAAATAAATTACTTTTTTAAATACATTAATGGAATGCCAGTCAAAATCAAGTATAAGAAAAACAAGCAGCACTCAACTCAAACCACTTCTTGCACTGCAGTTCTAATTATAATTTATATTCAGCTTTATTAAAGTACCAAGTAACATGCTGAAAGTAGAAATCTCTAATGCCCCACTTGTAAAATGTTCCTTATCCAAAAAGACCTGCTGCCTGACAACTATCTACTTGTTTCATGGGGAAAACATGATCAAAGTAAAAATGAAAAGCAAACAAGAAATAAGCTCAAGATACATTGCTTACAAGGATTACTGTACAGGTTATGGACCACACGATTGGCATTCTGTTTAGTTTACGGTTAAAGCCTGCAGAGATGACTGGAAGTCTCCAAATGTAATGAGCTTCTTAAAATAATGTAATCCTGTCCTTTATTACAAATACTGTCATATGCATTTCAATACCCAAGGCTTATACATTATCTAGTTAAGTATTCTCTACATGGCAACAACAGAAAGGCTTTCAATGTTGGCAATTCTTTAACAGTATGCTTATTAAAGCTTACTTGCATCTTACAATCTCAGCCAAGTAATGCTACTTAAACACAGAGCAACAGGCACTTTGAGTAATAAGCATAAATCAATAGTACAAAAAATATGACAGAAACCAGACCATTCTGCAAAAATCAAGGACAGATGAAAAGCCACTCTTGTACTTGTGTCTACCTTGGATGGGGGGATACCCTGCACATTTACACTGCATAACTACTCCTTGCCTTGCTTCGACACATCCAGAGTCACTACATGGGGGAGTGGGGTGCAACAAGTATGTCACAATTTGAAATGTCTCTGGCTGACTGTAATGACCCTAACACATTTGTCATATCTCTCAACTTCAGCTCAAGAAATCTGGACAAAGCCATACAAAGAAGTGGGACAAAGGCCCAAAAACAAGGACATTTTTTTAAAAATATTGCTCTTATAAACTTAGAAAGATAACAGAATAGGTCTTGCATTAGTATGAATTTTCTGAATGGTATGAAATCTGAAACTCAAATGTCTGTCATTATTTTCTAACTTCAGTCTTTAATGATTTGTCACTAATTTGCCAAAAAAACACAATTTTATGAAAAATGGTCCAAAAATGTGATGTAAAAATATAAAATAGCCACACAATACAGCTGGGAACCTGTCAAAGAAGGGACACTTTAATATTAGTACTGCTAACTTGAGCAGCTGACAAAATAAAAGAATCTACATGCATTTCTGAAATAAAAGTAATCTAGAACTATGGTTACAGTTATTTCTTAATTGTAAACCCTCCATGTTTTCTTTCAAAATTGCTATTTTGCGGAGGGATTATTAGGGGAAGAGCAACATTTTGAGCCAAAATCAGGGACAGTTGAGAGGTTTGGCTATGCCTAATTCTATAAAGTAATTTGCATGTATGTACCTCTCAACCTGTTAATGCAGTAAATCTGGACAAGGCCAAATATATTGGGGGAACATATAAACAGTACTAAAATTGCTCTTGTATAAACTGAGACAGTTGATAGAACAACAAGTCTTACTTTAGCATGCATTGGTTATGAAGTCTGAAACTCAGTGTGTCATTATTTAGTGACTTAATTCCTAAATGATTTGCCACAAATTTTATGAGGAACAAACCAAAATAAGAAGCAAAAATCTATTCATTCTTTGAAAATCTGGACAGTTGGGAGGTATAGTTCAGCTGGGGCTGTCTAAGTTTGCCGCCCTTTCCCCTCACAAAATCATGGTCAATGGAGCCTCCTGCTGCTGCCATTCTAATGATCCCATTACTTGGCTATTTCACTCCATTTACCATAAACACTAATGTGCATACTGATTTACTTCTATGATGATTTGGACTTCATTTGAAAGTTTTATTTTGCATTTTACAGCACAAACACCAAGCCATCTGCTAAACAAACTTAGCATTAAAACTTCTCTGCCCTTGAAACTCACATTCATTGAAACAGCATTGAAACCCACATTCAAAGAAAATACATTTTACCAGTGGCAAATAAAGATTAATTCTGGGCTGTTTTCAAATCATAGGCCCCTTGCATATGAAACATACATATGCTCTTTGATACACCTTCCTATTGTTTTGAACATTTTTCCAGTAAACAATGAAACAAAATGCATGCACCAATAATGACAAAACTGCCCAATTCAGAACATTTCCTTCATCAAAGTCTACTCAAACTTCTACAGTCCACCATTATCAGTAAATATGCACAATTCTACAGTCCACCATTATCAGTAAATATGCACAATCTCTGAAGTAAAAAAGTCATCTAAATAATTCCACATTAAATAAATCTGTAACTAATGAAGAGGCTGCTGCTAGCAAAAACCTTTATATTTCATGGTTTCATCGAAGTGTCTGATGCCCCTGAGGAATAAATTGCCTATATTACATTAAAAATTATAAGCTAGTAATACTGCAATAGGAAATGGATGGCAAACAAGATAACAGGCTCATAGTCAGTATCAACTTTTTCAGTACAGCAGCATTCACCCCTTGTGGGAGTAGAACCAACAACCTTCTGCATCAAAAGCAAGTACACAACCTGTTGTGCTATTAACATTGCAAGCTGATTTTCCATAAGCAGCACTAAACGTCTCTTCCCCTGCAGCTCTCAGCTCCTTGTAAAATCTATTCAATACTCAACTGCATCTCAACTTTGCAGCACAAGAAATCTGGAAAAAGCCAAATTTATTGGGGGGGGGGCTCAAAAGGCCAAAAACCAGGGACACATTAAACATTGCTTGTATAATCTTGGAAAGTTGTAGAAAATGTTGTGTTACCACCATACATTTTACTGCCAAGGTCCCTGTGCAAAAGTGTCAGAGCAACATACCACTATGCCAAATCATCTGCTTTGTGAAAGAAAAATGCTGTGTTACCACCATACATTTTACTGCCAAGGTCCCTGTGCAAAACAGTCAGAGCAACATACCACTACGCCATATCAGCTGCTTTGTGAAAGAGAGGAAGAGTGAAACTTAAATGGCTATCATTTAATGAATTCAGTTCTCACCATAGCTGTAAACCTCTTAGCACAAAACACCTGGACAAACCCAGTAATGAGGGAATACAGCCCTCAGACATATTCAGTGAATTCAGTTCTTGCCATAGTTGTCAACCTTAGCACAAAAAAAACTGGACAAAGCCAATAATGGGACAATACAGTCCCAAAAATAAGGACAAATGTCAAATATTCATCTTATAAACTTAGAAAATTGCTAGAATAAAAGGTCGTGTTACTATGAATTTTCTGAAGAATATGAAGTCTGAAATTCAAATGCCTGCCAATTTTATTTAACATTTGTTAATCAGGACAATCTGAGTTGGAACAAAAAAACAATTTTCAGCAGAGGCCCTGGAAGAAATAATGCAGACATGTCTTTATAACATGGGAGGACACAAAAGCAAACCCACACAAACACAGGGAGAAGATGCAGACCCCACACAGAAGGCACCCCAGCCAAGAATCAAACCCAAGACCCTGCAGCCGTAAAGCAACAATACTACCACTGCATCATCAAATATTAAGCATTGCAACATTTAGAAACCACAGATATTATGAGGAACAGATCAGATCAAATAGGAGGCAAAAATCTGCAATTTTTTTACAAATGGTGGTGGGTAGGGAATTCAGGTCCTTAACACCTGCATACAAGGTACAGGGTTCAAGCCTGAGTATCTCTACCCAACACAACACCATTTGTTCTCTAGCCACCAGTATATAGTAATTGGGGCATTTTACACACACACACACACACACACAGTCCCTACTTCTGTCTCTTTCTTTCACACACACACACACACACACACACACACACACACACACACACACACACACACACCTTACCCATCTCAGGAGGGTAATACACCTCAAAAGATGGCTTAAGAACATATATGACAACATACCCCATATTATCAAGGATTCTTGGAGGTTTTTAGGTATACTAACCAATGACATTTGGAACACCAACCTGATTTTTTTGACAGTGGATGTCATTGACCTCTTCTCCAGTATCCCTAAGGTAGAGGGATTGGAATACTTCGAAAGAAGTTTAACACATTATACAGAGTTCTCATGGGAGAAAGTCAGTTTAATATGTAACATGATGTCACTTGTATTGGACTATAACTTTATTTCCTTTCAAGGAGAATATTTCAGGCAGACCAAGGGAGTGGCGATGGGAGCAGCTTGTGCCCCCATTTTCGCGAACTTGGTCATGGCTGAGTGGGAATCCCAACACGTGTTTAAGAGTGTATTTTTCCAAGACATTGGTTTATACGTTAGGTACCTTGACGACATTTTTATTTTGTGGAAGTCGTCTGTGGACAGATTACATGAATTCATGACATACTTAAACAACACTGTCGAATTTTTAAAATTCACTCATCAATACAGTTACAAAGAGATTTCCTTTCTGGATGTTCTGTTAAGTCATGACACTCAGGGGTTTACTTCTAGTATATACAGAAAACCTACTTTTTCTAATGACTACGTTCATTATAGTAGCAACCATCCTCCTTATATATTTAAAAATGTGATCAAAGGGCAAACTATCCGTGCAGCAAGAATGTCATCGAATAAACAGATTTTGGATAAGGAACTAAACATTATTAAGGAAATGTTTATGAGTAGAGCATACCCAGAACAAATGGTTAAGGAGACAATCAGTTATGTTCAGAAAGGATGGGGTAATATATACAAACCCCTATTAGGTTCCTACAAATTTGACAAGAAGGAGGAGGTACATATAGAATCACGAGGTAGGGTATGCATACTTATGTATATGCCGAATACGTACATCATAAAGGACATCCTAGAAAGATATTGGAGGACACTTATGGTCATGGGTATGGAGGATATACTGGGTGCGAAACCTAGATTTGTTTATAGGACTGCCCCAAATATGAAAAGGCTTTTGGAAAGAGGTGATAATAATAAGTCAACACATGAGACTGGTAAAGGTACAGTGAGATATGGCAATTGTAAACAATGCAAATTCATCAATTTGAATAGCACCATCAAATTGGATGACATATGCCACACCACTATTACTTGTAGGAAAGGTAATTGTAAAACAAAGCAGGTTGTGTACCTGGCGGTCTGCATCAAATGCAACGCGCACTATATAGGCAAAACAGAGAGACAGTTGAATCGACGCATTTACGAACACCTCTATAAAATAGGTAAACAAGATTCCAAAAATGCATTATATCGGCATGCATTGGAGAAGGGAAATGATCATCACTTCCTTTTCTCCATTATTGAGAAGGTGGAGATTGTTCCGTTTGGAGGTGACTGGAAAATGAAATTGTCTCTGTGTGAGAGTAAATGGCAGATTCTTACAGATTCCACAAGACCACCTGGTCTTAATGATTTTATCAGCATCAAACCCTTTCCAGCTTTAGAATAATAAACAGGGCACGCCTTTTTATAGTTTAGAGTCGTTTTAACAGTTAATATACTTTTACAGTTTTTAATTAAATAAAAGATAGGTGGCACATGACATGGATATATATATTGGCTTGCCTCTTAATACAATTTATTCAATTATTTTTTATTTAATATTTCATCATGTTTTAAGCAGCATATTTAGATGTAATTACAATAGTATTGTGTATTTTTGATAATAGAATAGTTAGTATTTTTTATTTTTTATATTATTGGTATTCATCTATACATATCTTTGCATGTATGTAATGTATTCCAATATTAGTGTTTTGTCTCACAAACATTTGAATAGGACAGATTTTATGGAGAATGATCATGTCTCTTTAAATATTTTGGCGGTTTTTTTCTATCAATTATCTCATTATCTGATTAACAATTGTGTATATATATCACAAGTTCTTTTATTGCATTGTTCTGATGAAGACTGGGATACAGTCGAAAGCGCTTAACCTGGAATTGTTTGTGGTTTTCATTAAACGTTTGGAGTATACTGTCCTGGTGTACGAGCAGTTTCCTTTTTCTACCATCTGTTTGTTCCTGAGTTGTTGCTGCCTGTATTTATAGTACACCTCAAAATATATTAATTTGCATGACTTTTGTTTTCGAACTGCATGAGATCTGTAATATTTCAGAAAATATTTTTATAAACACTAGCCACTTTTAGTTTCAATGTAATCCTTGAAAAATACCCAAATATAGCTCTCTATCAGAAGAGTGAGACCTTATTTTGTGAGTTCAAATGCTTTGTAAATAAATATGTATTTCCAAAGCAGCCACATATACACAGATGCACAAATTCCAGGTTAAAATAAGGTCAGGTTATAAGGATATAAAAACTTTAGAACAACATCTTGCCAGAAAGCTATGAGGGTAGCTGCATATGTACAAAACAAACATATAAATAACTACTTAAACAAAGAAACTACAAGGCACCAGAGAAAAACAGCCCTCATAGATAATCTGTGAGACAAAGAAGGGTGACATGTTTTGAGTAAACATCTTGGCTCTAAACCAAAGCTGTCAGCAGCTCAACAAAGGCTGCTTGTTGCTTCACTCACTGCAGCAGCTATGCCATCAGTTGACACTGTCACATGGTTTTCATGACTATCCAATTAATTTCACATTTCTTGGGTTGTGTGGTGCCCCACACTTGCTGCATTCTGTTCCTGAGTATATGTATTTATGAATGCCATGAAGGTATCACTTTTAAATGAATTGCAGAGGTAGAAAATAAAGGTAGTTAGCTAAATTCCCATATCCCCATTAATACTTTGCCAGCCAGCTAGTTTTTCTTTCAAATTGATCTAATCAGGCTTAAATTCCAACACTTTCTGCTATGATTGATTCTTCTTCTTTTTGCTCCTTTTTGGGACATTTTATTTCCCCTTTCAAATTTGCAAAAGCCTATATCAACATAATGGAAGGGATATTAACAATTAACATACTTACATCTATTCTGCACCCGTCCTTCACTCTGTACTTTCTTCTTCTTCTTTCTTCTTCTTCCATCTTCTTTCTTCTTCTTCCTTCTTCTTTCTTCTGCTCTTCTTCCACTGTCCAAATAAATCCACCAAAAACAAAAACTATTCCGAAACAGAAATGAAAAAAAATAGAATGATGATCATCACAAATAATTAAAGCTGCTCGATTCCTAAGCCAAACTGAACTAACTGATTCTCGCTCTCTTCCCAGCACATAAAGCCCGGGAAGAGAGCGACAACCAATCAGCAGCATTTAGGCTTTAGCCCAGCAGGCACGTCATGACTGACGTCCCTGCGGACGTCGCAGTCCGAGCCCCTTCCAAGTCTATGCGGTTTGGAACCGCTGCCGCATAGACTTCTGGGCATCACAATGATGCCTTATGTGCTCCTCCGGGCTGCAAAGAAAAAAAAAAAAAAGCTGTTTACAACTGAGCGGGTAAGGTGCGCAATGCATATGCGCATACTTTCGAGTCGCGGACTCGAAATTTAAACTAAAAAAAAAGATTTCTTTTTTTTTTTTTTACAGTAAATTAAAAAATATAAACAAGACCAAAACAACTGAGGGGCTGCAGACTGGCAGTCCGATGCCAGGAGCCGCCCCTGCTCAACCCCCTCGGTGTAATATTCAGTTCAACAGATCATTGGAGGCTCTGCAAGTGTAAAAAAGCAGAAGGCTCCTTAAACATAATTTTTTTCAAGCTTATCAAAAAGTACCTGAACTTCTTGGGTAGCGGCAATCTGAGTCACCTTTCCAATCGCCGCAAAAGGACTGGAATCAGGAATTCTCCTCTCTTCCTCCCATTTGGAAAAAAACATGATCTCTTCTACTGGAAAGATCAATTTCACAACCATCAAAGGGGCCTGCAGCTCTTACACCATCACTGGTCTGTATCAGAAACCTTTCAATCAAGTTTTGAGATGAGTCAACACACATTTCACGAAATATAAAAGGCAAAGGTACAAATGAATCATTGGCCATAATATATCACACCACAAAATCCAGCAATAAGCAGAAGAGCCTCAGGAAAAGGCCAACGTACAAAAAATTACCAAAATTATTTACTAAAAAAGACACACAAAACTGCAGTACCGTAATAATATCTCCTCTAGCGCCTCGGCTGTAAGCCTTTTACAAAATACAAGCAATTTCCAACACCACAGCTTATTTATACATCATTCAATAACTGATGCACCCTATTAACATTAATTATAATTAAATCGAAAAGGTAACTTTGTAGAAATGGCCACACAACACAGAAGTGCTTTTCCACCAATTTAATGTTAAAACATAAATCCAACAGTTACTTAATCTTTCCAGCAGGAATCATAATTCTCTCATTTTCATCTATAATACATTTTAAAATGTCCAGTCTGCATCTGTTAAATACATTAATTAATTCTTTATGGAAAACACTTCCAGAAACAACATTATTTGGGTATTTATACACCCTAAGCCCTTTTGGAACAATACCTTTGGAAATGCATTCTCTTAAATAGGCATTCTCAATGTCCAAAATTTTCAGCTTATTGACAAGCCTATAAAGTTTGTTCAAATTGTTTTGATATGTATCAGGAACTGGTACAGGTTTAACAGATCTTTCTTTGAAGTTGTTTGTAAAACTAACCTGCAACCAGTCCTTGAAGTCCATTTTGTTCTGTCCAAAGGTGCTTGAAGACATCCATTTCACCTGTCTGGCTTGCAACGAAGCAGCTCCTTTCTCACTCAAATCACAGCCTCCTTCCAAACCTCTCAAAAAAGCTGGTGATGGTAAAAATTCAGTGTCACTGTTGAAAAGCACTCTATTAGACCCTGAAACACCATTACCAGCTCTGTTTTCATGTCTTCTGGCTCCTTCAAGTGCCAGCATTTCAGGAGCATGTCCCCTTTGAACAGTAGAAGCAATCTCGATCATTGATTGGCTTAAGGGGGTGAGTAGGTCGATCAGTTGGGACAATTGGCCAATAAGCTTTCTTGCTTGACTGAGTTCCTCCTTACTGCCCTTCTCTCCAGCATCTACTTTTGTTTCCACCTCCATAGCAAGTAAATTCACCCAAAAACACAAAGAAGTTGCTCAAAGGCACCAACAGTCACTAGTAAATCGAAAAGGTAACCTTGTAGAAATAGCCACACAATGCAGAAGTGCTTTTCCACCAATTTCATGTTAAAACATAAATCCAACAGATACTTAATCTTTCCAGCAAGAATTGAATAAACTAAGTCATTAACAATACTTTTATTTAACATTTCTATCTCTTTCCTTAAATCTATAATAATTCTCTCATTTTCATCTATAATACATTTTAAAATGTCCAGTTTGCACCTGTTAAATACATTCATTAATTCTTTATGGAAAACACTTCCAGAAACAACATTATTTGGGTATTTACCCACCCTAAGTCCTTTTGGGGCAATACCTTGGAAATGCATTCTCTTAAATAGGCATTCTCAATGTCCAAAGTTTTAAGCTTATTGACAAGCCTATAAGGTTTGTTCAAATTGTTTTGATATGTATCAGGAATGGGTACAGGTTTAACAGATCTTTCTTTGAAGTGGTTTGAAAAACTAACCTGTAACCAGTTCTTGAAGTCCGTTTTGTTAAAGGAGCTTGAAGACATCGGTTTCTCCTGTTAGGCTTGCAACAAAGTAGTTCCTTTCTCACTCAAATGACAGCCTCCTTCCGAACCTCTCAAAACAGCTGGTGTTGGTAAAAAATCCATGTCACTGTTGAAATGTACTCTATTAGACCCTGAAATGCTGTTACCAGCTCTGTTTTCACGTCTTCTGGCTCCTTCAAGTGCCGGAGGTTCAAGAGCATGCCCCCTTTGCACAGTAGAAGCAATCTCGATCATTGATTGGCTTAAGGGGGTCAGTAGGTTGATCAGTTGGG
Organism: Protopterus annectens; assembly: GCF_019279795.1. Classification (NCBI taxonomy): domain Eukaryota; kingdom Metazoa; phylum Chordata; order Ceratodontiformes; family Protopteridae; genus Protopterus; species Protopterus annectens. The sequence continues at coordinate 261,980,287 of NC_056737.1, forward strand.
ACAATTGGCCAATAAACTTACTTGCTTGGCCTAGTTCCTTCTTACTGCCTTCTCTCCAGCATCTACGTTTGTTTCCACCTCCATAGCAAGTAAATTCGCCCAAAAACACAAAAATGTTGCTCAAATGCACCAACAGTCACTAGTAATTCTAAAAGGTAACCTTGTAGAAACAGCCACACAATGCAGAAGTGCTTTTCCACCAATTTAATGTTAAAACATAAATCCAATAGATACTTAATCTTTTTAGCAGGAATCGAATAAATTAGGTCATTAATAATACTTTCATTTAACATTTCTATCTCTTTCCTTAAATCTATAAGAATTCTCTCATTTTCATCTTTAATACATTTTATAATGTCCAGTCCGGATCTGTTAAATACATTAATTCTTTATGGAAAACACTTCCGGAAACAACATTATTTGGGTATTTACACACCCTAAGCCCTTTTGGGACAAAACCTTTAGAAATGCATTCTCTTAAATAGGCATTCTGAATGTCCAAAGTTTTAAGCTTATTGACAAGCCTATAAAGTTTGTTCAAATTGTTTCGATATGTATCAGGAACTGTTACAGGTTTAACAGCTCTTTCTTTGAAGTTGAACCAGTCCTTGAAGTACGTTTTGTTCTGTCCAAAGGTGCTTGAAAACATCCGTTTCTCCTGTCCGGCTAGCAATGAAGCAGCTCCTTTTTCACTCAAATCACAGCCTCCTTCTGAACCTCTCAAAACAGCTGGTGTTGGTAAAAAAAATCCATGTCACTGTTGAAAAGCACTCTATTAGACCCTGAAACTCCGATACTAGCTCCGTTTTCATGTCTTCTGGTTCCTTCAAATGCCGACGTTTCAAGGGCACACCCCTTTGCACAGTAGAAGCAATCTCGATCATTGATTGGCTTAAGGGGTGAGTACATCAATCAAGTGGGACAATTGGCCAATAAGCTTCCTTGCTTGGTTGAGTTCCTCCTTACTGCCCTTCTCTCCAGCACCTACGTTTGTTTCCACCTCCATAGCAAGTAAATTCATCCAAAAACACAAAAAAGTTGCTCAAAGGCACCAACAGTCACTAGTAAATCAAAAAGGTAACCTTGTAGAAATGGCAACAGAAGCAGAAGTGCTTTTCCACCAATTTCATATTAAAACATAAATCCAACAGATACTTAATCTTTTCAGCAGGAATCGAATAAATGAGGTCATTAACACTACTTTCATTTAACATTTCTCTTTCCTTAAATCTATAATTCTCTCATTTTCATCTATAATATATTTTAAAATGTCCAGTCTGCATCTGTTAAATACATTAAGTAATTCTTTATGGAAAACACTTCCAGAAACAACATTATTTGGGTATTTACACACCCTAAGCCCTTTTGGGGCAAAACCTTTGGAAATTAATTCTCTTAAATAGGCATTCTCAATGCCCAAGGTTTTAAGCTTATTGACAAGCCTATAAATTTTTTTCAAATTGTTTTGATATGTATCAGGAACCGGTACAGGTTTAACAGATCTTTTTTTGAAGTGGTTTGAAAAACTAACCTGTAACCAGTCCTTGAAGTACGTTTTGTTCTGTCCAAAGGTGCTTGAAAACACCCGTTTCTCCTGTCCGGCTAGCAATGAAGCAGCTCCTTTCTCACTCAAATCACAGCCTCCTTCCGAACCTCTCAAAACAGCTGGTGTTGGTAAAAAATCCATGTCACTGCTGAAAAGCACTCTTTTAGACCCTGAAACTCCGTTACCAGCTCCGTTTTCACGTCTTCTGGCTCCTTCACATGCCAGTGTTTCAAGGGCAGGCCCCCTTTGCACAGTAGAAGCAATCTCGATCATTGATTGGCTTAAGGGGGTGAGTACATCGATCAGTTGGGACAATTGGCCATTAAGCTTCCTTGCTTGGCCGAGTTCCTCCTTACTGCCCTTCTCTCCAGCATCTACGTTTGATTCTGCCTCCATAGCAAGTAAATTCATCCAAAAACACAAAAAAGTTGCTCAAAGGCACCAACAGTCAATAGTAAATCAAAATGGTAACCTTGTAGAAATGGCCACACAATGCAGAAGTGCTTTTGCACCAATTTAATGTTAAAACATAAATCCAACAGATACTTAAACGTTTCAGCAGGAATCGAATAAATTAGGTCATTAACAATACCTTCATTTAACATTTCTACCTCATTCCTTAAATCTATAATAATTCTCTCATTTTCATCTGTAATACATTTCAAAATGTCCAGTCCGCATCTGCTAAATACATTAATTAATTCTTTATGGAAAACACTTCCAGAAACAACATTATTTGGGTAGTTACACACCCTAAGCCCTTTTGGGATAATACTTTTGGAAATGCATTCTCTTAAATAGGCATTCTCAATGTCCAAAGTTTTAAGCTTATTGACAATCCTATAAAGTTTGTTCAAATTGTTTTGATATGTATCAGGAAATGGGACATGTTTAACAGATCTTTCTTTGAAGTTGTTTGAAAAACTAACCTGTAACCAGTCCTTGAAGTCCGTTTTGTTTTGTCCAAAGGTGCTTGAAGACATCTGTTTCTCCTGTCCGGCTTGCAATGAAGCAGCTCCTTTCTCACTCAAATCACAGCCTCCTTCCAAACCTCTCAAAACAGCTGGTGTTGGTAAACAATCCATGTCACTGTTGAAAAGCACTCTATTAGACCCTGAAACACAGTTACCAGCTCCGTTTTCACGTCTTCTGGCTCCTTCAAGTGCCTGTGTTTCAAGGGCATGCCCCCTTTGCACAGTAGAAGCTATCTTGATCATTGATTGCCTTAAGGGGTGAGTAAGTCGATCAATTGGGACAATTGGCCAATAAGCTTCCTTGCTTGGCCGAGTTCCTCCTTACTGCCCTTCTCTCCAGCATCTACATTTGTTTCTGCCTCCATAGCATGTAAATTCACCCAAAAACACAAAAATTGCTAAAAGGAAAAGCACTTCTGCATTGTGTGGCCATTTCTACAAAGTTACCTTTTCGATTTATTAGTGACTGTTGGTGTTTGTGAGATAATAATATCCCCTATAATGTGTCACCTTCACATTCACTTTGAATTGGCAATGATAACACCCCCCCCCCATTATTTGTCATGCTGACATGCATTTTCAGGTGGTGATGATATTACCTGCTATTATGTGTCATCCTGCTATGCACTTTGAGGTGGCAGTGATAATACCCCCCCAATTATGTGTCACATTAACATGCACTTTGAGTAGGCAATGATGGTACACCTCATTATGTGTCACCCTGACATGCACTTTGAGATTGTAATAATAATACCCTGCACTGTGTATCACCTTAACGTGCACTTTGAGGAGGTGATGAAAATACAATCCATTGTGTCACCCTGAAATGCAGTTTCATGTGGAGATTACAATACACCCCGTTACATGCCACCCTGACATGCACTTTGAGGTGGCAATGATAACTTTTTATTACATGTCACTCTGACTTGCACTTGTATGTGACAACGATAATTGGTGTTGGGTATTGGTGTAATGGTTAAGGTGCTTACCTCACAGATACAAGCTGTGAGGGAAATTGGCTAGGCTTAAAATGGTTCATAAGGCAGCTGGCCTAGTATTTACCTATGAACCTATATAACTCTAATTATTTCCAAACATATGAAGCAGAGTCTATCACTAACCCTATTTAAGCATAAACTCGGAGATGAAAATACCCCCTGTTTCCCTGACATGCACTTTCATGTGGCCCTGATGAAAACCCCCATTATGTGTAACCCAGACATGCACTTTGAGGCAGTAATGATAATACCACCCATTATAACTCACCCTGACAATAACTTTCATGAGATGATGATAATAACGATCATCATGAGTCTCTCTGAAATGCAGTTTATGTGGTGATGATAACCCCCCATTTTGTTTCACATATGGAGATGATAGCACTCCCATTATGCATTATCCTAACATGCACTTTGAGGTGGCAGGATAATATGCCCATTAGATGTCACCCTGACATGCATTTTGAGGTGGCGATGATAATAACCCAAATTATATGTTACCCTGCTATTCACTTTGAGGTGGCGATGATAATACCCCATTATCTGTCATTCTGACATACACTTTGAGATGGTGATGATACTGCCCCCATTATTTGTCACCATGACACGCAGTTTGAGGTGGCGATGACAAATTGCCCTATTGTGCATCACTCTGGAATACACTTTGAAGTGGCGATGATAATACCCTCCATTATCTGTCACCCTCACATACATTATAATGTGGTGATGATAAACCCACACATTATGTGTCACCCTGACATGCCTATCATGTGGTAATGATAATACCCCGTACTATTTGTCAACCTGGCATTCAGTTTCAAGTGGCAATAATAATACGATGATAATACCCTATCATGATGTGTCACTCTGAAATGCACTTTCATATGTCAGTGATAAAATCCCACATTTTATTTCATCCTGGCATGCATTTTCATCGGGTGAAGATAATGCTCCCCCATTATATGTTACCCTGAAATGCACTTTGAGGTGGTGATTATACCCCCACATTATGTGACACCTGGCATGTACCTTCTTATGGCAATGATAATACCTCCCCATTATGTCTCACCATGACTAGCACATTCATGTGGTGATATTTCCTTCAATTTATGTTTCACCCAGACATACACTTTGAGGTGTTAATGATAATACCCCCATTTTGTGTCAGCCAGACATACATTTTCAGGTGGCAATGATAATATCCCCATTATATATCATGCTGGCATCCACTTTGAGGTGGTGAAGATAATAACCCTCATATGTGTCATCCTAACATGAACCTTGAGGTTGCAATGATAATCCCCACAGCATGTGTCACCATAACCTGAATTTTTATGTGGTGATGTTTTTTCCCCCATTATGTCTCACCCTGACATACATTTTCATTTAGCAATGATAATATCCCGTCCATGATGTGTCACCTGACTTGCTTTTTGAGGTGGCAGTAATAATTCCCCCAAATGATGTGTCTCCCTGACATCATGTTTGAGGTGGCAATAATAATATCCCAATATGTTTCATTCTGGCATGCACTTTGAGGACTTGATAATACCCTGCATTATTTGTTACCAAGACAACACATAGGATCATAGGACCTTACTAGGTTATCAACCCAGAGGTCATTTTAAGCCTAGCCATTTAATCTCAATGAAATACCCTAGAAATGCTACTCAATACCCAAGATTACATTTAGTGTCAAAGTCATGTCGAGTCAAAGTAAACTTTATTGTCATTCAGAAATCACACAAGTGCAAAAACTGAATGAAATTCCATGCCTCTGGACTCAGTGTGCAGACAACATATAGACTATTTTCACAGACATTTACACATATAACACCTAGCTATTACATCACAGACATGCAGGTAGATAGACTAATACTGCACATAATTAGAAACACATTTTAACACTTTTCACAGTTAACACTTACTTGCATAAAACTTTAGTATTGCACAGGTACTTGGTTAAGACATTGCATTGATCCTTGGACAGAAAGAGACATTTAAGTATTGCACTGTGAACATTAGAGTATTGTACTATGGTTAATTTACAAAATCGTAACATGTATTGCACTGAAAGAAGAGATATTTTACTGCATTGCTACTGCCCTAGATGGCCTATAAGTTAACAGTCACGGTGAATATTGCACTAAGTAAGTAGATGAGACTGGTAACCAGGTTAATGCACAACATGAGACAAGCTACTACAGTTTTTAGCGTCCCAGATGGCCATCATGAAGCATAGTTATTACTAGAGTTCAGCAGCCTGATGACATTAGGGAAGAAGCTGTTCCTGAATCTTGTAGTTCTACAATATATGCTTTGGAAACACTTTCCGGATGATAGATGCAGGAACAGTCTGTAAAGCAGGGTGAGTGCAGTCTTTAATTATTCCTCTGGCCCTGCCAAGACATTTGGATAAGTACAAGTCATGGATAGATGGTAAGGTGGTCTTGATGATCCTCTCAGCTGTCTTCACCACTCTCTGGAGGGATTTGCGTTCAGAGGCAGAGCAGTTTCTATACCATAGTACAAGGTTGTTCGTCAGGATGCTTTCTATAGTACCTTTGTAAAAAGTAGTGAGAACTGTCAGTGGGAGATTCACTCTCCTCAGCCTTCTCAAAAAGTGCAATCTCTTTTGTGTTTTCTTGACTATGGCATTTGTAATGGTGTTCCAAAACAAGTCCTCATCAATGTGCACCCCCAGAAACTTTGTGCTTCTCACTCTTTCCACTGTTTCTCCATTGATGGTAAGGGGACAATGTTCCTTGTGATTGTTCCTGTAGTCCACAATTATCTCTTTTGTCTTGTTTATGTTTAGCGCTAAGTTGTTATTTCCACACCAGGTAATCAGTTGTTCCACCTCATCTCTGTACGCTGTATCATCGTTACTAATGAGGCCCACCACTGTAGTGTCATCAGCAAGCTTGATGATGTGGTTTGTACTGTACCTGGCTGTACAACTGTGTGTTAACAGGGTGAACAGCAAGGGACTTAGTACACATTCTTGTGGGACTCCATTGTTGAGTGATGCCATCTGAGGAGTTATTTCCTGTTCCCACTTTCTGAGGTCTGTTTGTGAGAAAGTCAAGAATCCAGTTACAATGTGGAGTGTTGACACCTAGTTGGAGTAGCTTCATTACCAGATGAAGAGGGATGACCATGTTAAAAGCAGAGCTGAAGTCGATGAATAGTACCCTTGCATATGTGTTTTTATTCTCAGGGTGTTCCAGGGATAAATGGAGTGCTAGAGAGATGGCATCTGCTGTAGTGCAGTTTACTCGGTAAGCAAACTGCAGAGGGTCAAGATCAGCAGGCAGCCCAGATGTTATGGCATCCTTGACCAGCCTTTCAAAGCACTTCATCACTGTGGAGGTGAGGGCTACAGGGCAGTAGTCATTTAGGCAAGATAGGGGAGACTTATTTGGTAATGGAATGATTGTCACGTTCTTGAAGCATTTCAGAAGAATTTGCTGAGTCAGACAGTTACTGAAGATATCCTTGAGGACATTTATTAGTTGGACTGTGCAGTCCCTGAGCACTCACCCTAGGATGTTGTCAGGCCCAGCCACTTTTCTCGTGTTAACTCTCCACAGTGTCAGCTGGGTTGAGGGTGAGCATCTTCTCATCATGGCCAATAGGCATTTTCTTTGCAATTGTCCTGTTCCCTTCCTTGAATCTGCTGAAGTAGACATTCAGCTTATTTAGGAATTCTTGGTTGTCCCTGCATTGTGAAAATGGGGGTTGTAGTCAGTTATGAACTGGATACCCTGCCATAGGCACCTGGGGTCTTTTTGGTCAGAGAAGTAGCGCTGGATCTTTCTGCCATATGCATATTTTGCTTCCCTCACTCCCTTCTTCAGATTTGCTCTGGCTATTCTGAGGGCTTCCTTGTCTCCAGACCTGAAGGCTGTGTTCCTTGCTTTCAGTAGCTCATATACCTCTCTCATCAACCAGGGTTTCTGGCTAGCTCATGTGATGATGGTTTTGGTAACTGTCACATCATCCAAGCATTTTGAGATGTAGCCCATCACCACCTCAGTGTACTCCTCCAGGTTGATATACTCATGCTCAGTAGCCTCCTCCTTGAATATGCTCCAGTCTGTGCTCTCAAATTAGTCCTGGAGTGCTGAAACCATAGCCTCTGGCCATACTCTTACTTGTTTCACTGTTGGTCTCCCACTAGTTAGCAATGGTTTATATGCTGGTAGTAACAATATGGAGAGGTGGTAGAGTTTTCCAGATGTGGGTGAGGCACTGCCTTAAATGCCAGCTTAACATTGCTGTATATCTTGTCCAAGACCACATATTGGAAATAGTGGAGTAGAACCATTTTCTACTCTGATCTGGTCTGATTAAAGTCACCTGCCAGTATATGAACACATTCTGGATTTCGGTTTTGCAGTTTATTTATAGCCTGGTATAATGTGGTCATTGCTTCATTTGGATTATCACTGGGAGGATTGTAGACATCTGTGATGAGTGATAACTGCCCATGTCCAGGAGGGTTGTGGGGTCTGTCCCTGGTAAGAATTTACAGTGCCTCATCCACTCGTCCAGGTTCCTCTTGAACTGTGTCATAGAGGTGCTCTGTTTCACATAAACTGGTAACCTGTTCCAAAGATGTGGCAGTCAATGGGAGATAAGTCTGTCACTCCAGCATGTTTTATTTTAGGTTGCAGGCCATATTTAGGTCCCAGGAATGGGTATCCCTAATACCATTTGATTTATGGATAAGCAGCAAGTTCATTAGGTTTGGGTCTTGTATTGCTCTGTAGGACAGGCATAAGTCTTCCCTAAGACATCTATAGGAGACAGATTATAGAAACAGAAACTTTAGTCAGTCTGTAAGGCACATGCTGGAGCCCCCTGATCTTTTTTGTTAGAAACTTTTGAGGTCTGTCTAATTGCTGTAGGTGCTTAGTACAGTACATGCCAAATGGGGAGTTATACTCAATTATGAGTATAGGGGGGTTATAACTTCTTTTGCTCTCGAGACTATGCTTTTACTAATCAAGTGTGCTATGCGGAAAGCTTTCCTTACTATACTAGCCACATGGTGGTTGAAATTATGGTCACAGTCAACATGTGATCCCAGGTCCCCTACCACTTCATGGGTACTTATGGTATTGTTGTTGATTTGATAGTGTGAGGGGACAGTCTGCCAAAGGGAATGATAAATTATTTGCATTCAGTTTGAGACCGTGACTAATACACCAGTTGTTGGTCTGTGTGAGACCCTCCTGGATTATACTGACATCATTTGTGAATTCAATCATTGCTCCTAGTTTACAGTCATCTGAAAACTTGGTCAGCCATAACCCCTTAGTTTTGACCTGAACTTCTGAGAAGTATATAACAAACAGTAGGGGTCCCAGCACTGACCCCTGTGACACCTCACTGGTAACAGGTCTGCTGGTTGATGTGGAGTCAACCACTTTGATAGTGTGTGTCCAGTTTGTGAGCCAGTTGGCAACCTATACATTCAATTTGCTAAGTTTATCAGTGATGCCTGACTGTGGGATTGTGTTGAAAGCCTTTGCCAGATTCAGGTATGATGTGTACATAGGTTTGCCCCCGTCAATGGCCTTGGTCACATTTTCAAAGAAATCCGCCAGATTTAGCAGGCAAGCTCTGCCCTTAACAAAGCCACATTGGGTAGGATCCAGGATTTGGAGGTCACCTATGTCTTTATTTATGAGGTCCATAATGATATGTTCCCAGGCCTTACAGAAGAGACTGGTCAGGCTTATGGGTCTATAATTCCCCAGGTCTGTTGCTAGGCCACCTTTGTGGAAGGGAACAACTGTTGCTGTTCTCCATTCTGCAGGAACAAAGCCTGTGGTTAGGCTATGATTGAAAAGGGTACTTAGTGGTGATACTAGTTCATATTTGAGCCTGTTTAGAAGACAAACTGGGATGTCATCTGATCCAATAGAGACTGTGTTTTTTGCTTTGGACAAGGCTTTGAGGACCTGCTGTTCAGATATGTAGGGTGTGTTGGGAGCTTGGGGGATGTTTGTTGTAAGTTAGGAGGGGATAAGGGAGTGAAATTTTCACCAAACCTATCCGCTAGCAGGTTTGCTATATCTGTGGGGTCAGTGTTCATGACACCATTGGCCACTAGTTCTGTGGTCCTACTATTTAGGTTATGTAAGTAGCTGTAAAATGTCTTATGGTTATCCTTGGCTGTACTTGTGAAGTTTCTCTCAAAGGAACCCTTGGAGGATTTGACAAGTTGTCTTATTTGCCTGTTGAGGTTGAGGAGGGTGCTTTTCCATTGTTGGGGCCTTGCCTTTGTTTTCTTGGACAGCAGTTATTTGTAGCAATGAAAATACCTCTCATTTTTATTGACCCACACATACACTTGGAGGCAGCAATGAAAATACCTCCCTTTTTGTTGACACTGACATGCACTTTCAGATGGGAATGATAATACCTACATTATGTTTAACTCTGACATGCACTTTGAAGTGTCCGTGATAATGTCTTCAATTATGTGTCTCCAGACAAGCACTTTCATGGGGGATTTTCTTTCACCCTAACATGCTCTTTCCTATGGCAATGATAATAACCCCATTGTGTCATCCTGCAAAGCACTTTGAGGCGATAATAATAAACCCCCCATTTTATGTCACATTGACATGTACTTTCATGTGGTAATGACAATACCTCCTCATTATGTGTCACTATAGCATGCATATTCAAAACATGATGATAATACCACCTATTATATGTCACCCTGACATGCACTTTGAGATGGTAATAATAATACCCCCATTATGTATTCTCCTGACATACACTTTGAGGTGGAGATGATAATATCCCCCTTATGTGTCACACTGACATCCAGTTTGATGTGTCGATAATAAAAACCCTACATTTTGTGTCATCCTAACATGCACCTTGAGGTGGCGATAATGTCCCCAGTATGTGTCAGCTTCACCTGCACTTTCATGTGGACATGATAATACCACAATTACGTGTCACCCTGACATGCACTTTCATGTGGCAATGATAATACCTTTGGATTATGAGTCATCTTGACATGCATTTTAATGTAAAAATAATTTTTCTCCATGATGTTTCAAGCTGACATGGACTTTCATATAGCAATAATTCCTCCCATTATATTTCACCCTGATTTGCACTTTGTTATGGAACTAATAATACCCCCATTATGTGTTACCCTTACATGCACTTTCATGTGAAAATTATATGCACCCATTATGTGTCACCTTGACATGCACTTTCATGTTGTCATGATAATACATTCACACATGTGTGAACCTGACATGTCCTTTGAAGTTGCAATGGTATTATCATGCATTATGTGTAATCCTGACATGTACTTTGAGGAGGCAATGATAAAACCCCCAAAATGTGCCACCCTGACATGCATTTTGAGGTGGTGTCATAATTGCACCCATTGTAGCCCCCTGACATGCACTTTCATGTAGTGATGATAAAAACGCACATTTTTTTCCACCCTGACATGCACTTTCATGTGGTGAAAATAATACTCCCCCATTAAGTGACACCCTGAAATACACTTGCAGGAGGCAATAATAATTCTCCCACTCATGCTGCAGTGATAATAGCTCCCCATTATGTGTCACTGTAACATGCATATTCATGTAGTGATGATAAAACCCTCAAATTATGTGTCAGCCTGACATGCACTTTGAGGTGGAAATGATAATCCCCCCATTATGTGTCACTCTTGACATCCAGTTCAATGTGGAGATGATGAAAACCCCACATGGTGTGTCGTGCTAACATGCACCTTGAGGTGGAGATGATAATTTGCCCAATATATGTCACCTTACCTGCACTTTCATATGGTGATGATAATGCTGTAAGTATGTGTCACCCCAACATGCACTTTCATGTGTCAGTGATAATACACTTGGATTATGGGTCATCATGGCATGCACTTCAGTGTGGCAGTGATAATTTTTCTCCATGATGTTTCATCCTGATAGGCACTTTCATGTGGCAATGATAATACCCAACAATAATGTGTCAACCTTATTTTGAATGATAATTCCCCATTATGATTCACCCTGACTTGCACTTTGAAATGGAGAAGATAATCTCAAGGCACTAACATCCTATTATGAGTAGGGTCTAAGGTTTTGATTTTAATGAAATGAAAAAAACTTTTGGGTTTTTACATTTATATGGATATTTTTCATAGTAAGCATTGGATAGCACAATGTATATGTTTTAATATACATTTTAAAGTTTAAAACTTAAAAAAAAAATGTATTGGTAGGTTTGATCATGTGACTGTTTTTGAGGGTATTTTAAGGGTGATCCTTTTTGTAATTAATGATTCTGATGAAGTTTTGATACAAACCTACAAAAGCATTAAATCTTCACCTGATAAAGCGTATTCCAACAAGAATTTTATAAAACAAACTGTTAGATAAATAAGTTAGCAATGAAATCAAGATGGCCGAATCACATTGTGAAAACCTTCTACTTTAAAGTGGTGACCAAAAACAAGTCAGACAAAAAAGCAGGGCTACATTTCTTGAAAGAGTTGGCCATGTTGAGCTGAATGGCAATCTATTTAGAAAAGAGTGGATCCTCCAAATGGCTAGTGCTGAGTTAGTGAACTGGAAATGAGTAACAGGAAGCTAGGGAACTAAAGCTGGGAAAGAAACACAGAAAGAAATTAACCCGTAGAACCCCACTTTTTATTATTTAAAAAAAAAAACAGCTAAGGAAGTAAAGAGAATGTAGCTATTAGATGACAAATGGTATACCGAGGGCCAGTGTCCACCATTTTCTTTACTTCCACAGCTGTTTTCTTTACTTCCACATTTTTGTTCTCACTTGTCTCAAATTGGTTGAAAGTTAATATGCAATTCAGATGAATATTTTTTCCGAAAGCGCTGCACATCTTAGTGATACTCATAGCTAGATACTCATTAATAGATTTTGGTAGATTTTTTAAGCAAGAGAATTGGTTCTAATATGGATGTATGAAAAAATAATCTGATTGGATGTTCGAACTTTAACCCCATCCATATGCTTTCCAAGGCAGGCCCACTTTTATATCATGGACAACACAACATAGGTCAACTCCCCTGACCCACGCATCTACTACTGATTGGATCCCTGCTTTGGACACACCTTCTTTCAGTTCAATAAACTGAGAGTGTAACTATTTTCCTCAGTTCACTAAGCAGTGCTTAATTGCTTCACCAATAAATAAAAGGACTTTAACCGAGATCGTGTACTGAGCTTTTCTTTCTGTCAAGACTGTGCTTTCCAATACTCTGTTTTAACCTTAAGATTTTGGATGCCTGCAGCTTTCCTGCTAAGTTGAGCCTAATTATCACCCAGAATGATATACTGAGATGTTTTCTGCCCAGTGTAAGCTACACTGGATACAGTATGCTTTAATTCCTAACTGGTTTACCTTCTTGGCAAAAACTTGTGATGGCTCCTTGCCCCCACATTGAATATTTGTTTGTTCTGATTCTTGTTTGGGCAGGTCTTCACTTTAGGAGGGGGAATCATTTTGAACAATTATATCCTAGTATCTTGCACCACTGGGGACATGACAAGCAAGTACTTGCATATATATTTTTTTCTTTTTCCTTTAGATTCCTTAGATCTAAAGGTTTTTACTCACATAACTGATCCCCAACTGTGAAGTTTTCCCTTTTGTCCTGGATCCACACTGTGGATCGCTGTGTCTGTTCGGCTCACTCCAACCCTTCTAACATGGATAACTCCTGGTTTAAAGATTTTCTCTCCATCCCAGGCTTGGATCTAGGGGAGATTGAAAGCAATATAGTCAGCACTAGGAGCCAGACAGAAATCTTCCTATTCGAGCAACTTGAGAATAGACTGAAAGACTTTGTCTGCCTCAAATGGGATGAAACCTACCTCAACATTTGTAAGGAAAAGGGACTGAAACCTAGAGGTTTACAATTAAAAAAACTATGCATAGGCAAGAGCCTGGACAATAACCTTCTAAATCAATAGAATAACATCCTGAAAGAAGAGAGTTTTAAACTCCTTCAACTTCTGCTCACACACAATAGGGAACAACAAAATAGAACTGAAGGACATCAAGGAACATTGCAGCCAAGACACAAACCATGGAAACACTTTCCAGGTGATGAAGGACAGGGTCACCAGCTTTGAGGCTAAGATTAAGGACATAAAATTAACGAAAGTCAAAAGGGACAATAATGATGCCACACACCAACCAAGCTCCAACATTGGGACCCACAGAATACCCAATCCCGAATATTAAGGACAAGGCTCCAACTCAATGCAGCAGGTATTTCCACCAGGCCAGGACCCCATGGCACCAGACTTAACCACCACCACCCACACACAGCAAAACCTTAAGCATACCCAGGCAAGGCAAACTAACCAGGGCACTGAAATGACAACACCACAGAGACCCATCAATGACCAACCGTCTTTCCCACAAGGTCAGCACTCCAGGGAGAACTGCCAGCCACAACCCTTAAACTCACCCAGGATCCAGTACCAACACAGGGACAGAACTTGGCAAAACAAAAGGGACCTAAAACACATGTAGCACCCACCAGCCACGAAAACAGACCTACTGGGAAGACGCAACAGAGAGACCCAAAAAAGGTAATTGAGATCTGGAACCACTCCAAGAAACCACTTACTAATACCCAGCTACAGGTGCATAGGGCCTTATGTTCATCCCCCAACAAAGGGATAACATTGTGAACACTGTCACTGACCTCAGGCTGTTCACCAGAAAACAACAGCTTAAACTCCACTTCCACAACAAGGTAGACAACCCTGAGTTGACTACCACCACAAGGACTGTTTCCTGGAAAAAACTCAGCAACCCCCCCCCCTCCCAACCCAGTTATTACAGCTTTCAGGATAAATGAGAAGCTGACATCAGACAGCTTCTCAATAGACCACCCAAGAAGAGAATCTACAATATCAGCAAAGAGGAGCTCAAGGCCCTCAAAGTCAAGCAGAGTAACAAAGGCTGACAAAGGAGGGAGGATTCTAGTTATGGACACCTCATCCTACAAGAAAATAAAAGACCTCCTGCTAGACAATAGGTTATACATGGCCACAGATTTGAACCAGGTCAAATCTGCCTATAAAGACATCATCATCATGGAATTAAGCAACCTGCATGAAGAGGGACTCATAAGTGAAAAGCTCCTGGACATTCTCATGGTTATCCATCCAAGGCTACCTCAAAATTTCGGGATTCCCAAACCTCATAAGAACTTTCTGGTCCCACCATATAGACCAGCTGCATCAAGCAGTGGTTCTATCATTGAATCCATCCCCATCTAACTGGATTACAGTATCAAACCTCTGGCTGAAAATAATCATTCATTTATTCTGGAGTCAATGGACTTCTTGCTGAAACTCAAGAACATTACCGTAAGTAATGAATCCATCCTTGTGACTATTGATGTAGAGGCATTTACATGGTCCTACCCCACCAATATTGTATTGACACTGTCATTGTGGCATAGAACAGGAACTATGCTGCACTACAGGGAGAAACAGAATAACTAGGATGCCTACTTTCCATTTTGGTGGGTAACAACTTCTTTAGATTCAATGACACCATTTACAAGCAGCCTACGGGCATCACAATGGGGTGGTTATGGCTCCAAGTTTTGCCAATACTGCCCTTGGCAAATGGAAAACTGATTTTGTCTACAACTCCCCCTATTTTCAGCATATGGGGTGCTATTTCAGGTTTATCGACAATATTTTTATTGTCTGAAATGGAAACTAAAACCTTCTCAATGAGTTTTTGAAGCACATCAGAGAATCCCCATACTTTCTATGCTTCACTTCAAAACAAAGCCCAGACAAAGTGGAATTCCTGGACCTCCTTAGTAACAAAATCCTAAACTGTGAGAGACTCCCCAATGACCTTTATCATAAGCCCACCAGAATCAATATGCTACTCCATTTCCAGAGCAGGCCCCTGTACAGGCTGAAAAGATATGTGATTAAGTCACAAGGACTCAGAATCACCTGAGTGTCTAAAGAGCTTGACAACTTTCACAGAAGCATTCACAACCTAGAAAAATATTTTCTGGCCAGAGGTACAGCAAAAGACTACTCAACGAGGTCCTAACATCCCTTATTCAACAGGAAAATGAAGGATCCTTTAGGGCTCTCTTCATGATAAGAGACCGACCCTGATATAACACTGGTCCCCACACTAAAATCTGGGAACTCGGCATGGCTCTCAAGTACTCCCTAGATTATCAAGACATCAAAAATATCATCAACGACAAGTGGACAATCATTATGGACAATAAAAGCTTGGCCAGTGTCCACCATTTTCTTTACTTCCACAGCTGTTTTCTTTACTTCCACATTTTTGTTCTCACTTGTCTCAAATTGGTTGAAAGTTAATATGCAATTCAGATGAATAATTTTTCCGAAAGCGCTGCACATCTTAGTGATACTCATAGCTAGATACTCATTAATAGATTTTGGTAAATTTTTTAAGCAAGAGAATTGGTTCTAATATGGATGTATGAAAAAATAATCTGATTGGATGTTCTAACTTTAACCCCATCCACATGCTTTCCATGGCAGGCCCACTTTTATATCATGGCCAACACAACATAGATCGACTCCCCTGACCCACCCATCTGCTACCAATTCGATCCCCACCTTGGACACACCTTCTTTCAATTCAATAAATTGAGAACCTGTGAATATTTTCCTCAGTTCACTAAGCAGCGCTTAATTGCTTCACCAATAAATAAAAGGACTTTAACTGAGATTGTGTACTGAGGTTTCCTTATTGTCAAGACTGTGCTTTGTGATACTTTGTTTTTAACCTTAAGATTTTGGAAGTCTGCAGCTTTCCTACTGAGTTGAGCCTCATTATTATCCATAATGATATACTGAAATTTGTCCTGCCCACTGTAAACTACACTGCATACCATATGGTTTAACTCCTAGCTGGTTTACCTTCTTGGCGAAAACTTGTGGTGGCTCCATGCCCCACACTGAATATTTGTCTGTTCTGATTCTTGTCTGGGCAAGTCTCCACTTTAGTAGGTCGAATCATTTTGAACAATTATATCCTAGTATCTCCCACTGCATGGGTGACATGACAAGTGAGTGATTGTGTCTTTTTAGAGGTGAAGATAATAAAACCACAGCATTATGTGTCACCCAGACGTGCACTTTAATGTGGTAATGAAAATACTGCCCATTATGTTACACTCTGACATGCACTTTCATGTGGCAATGATCATAGGTTCATAGGTAGGTACTAGGCTATTGGCCCTAGGGCCTATATAAGCCTAGCCAAAAATGTACCCTGGCTTTTGCCACCCAAGAAAATTATTTTCCTGTGCCCCTATTGAACAGAGCCACAGAAGTGCTCCCCAGGGTGAATTTCCTATCTCAAATCCAATCATCATCAAGATTTTTCTTGAAGAGTGCTAATGAGGAGCTTTGTTTGATATAAATAGGTAGTTTGTTCCAGAGTATGGGAAGTCTCTGGGACAGGAATCTATCCCTCCAGCATGTTCTGTTTATTGTGCTGACAAGGTTTAGGTCCCTAGAGCATGTAGTTCAGAGGGATTGGGATTTCTTAAAGTGGAGCATGTCCAGCAGCTCTGGGTTTGACATAGCTTTGTATGTTAGGCAGGGATCACCTTTGAGTAGGTGATATGTGACGGCGTAAAGCTGGAGTTTTTTGAGACAGTCTGCGTATGGCATCCTTTTGAGGCTGGTAATCCTCTTTGTGAGGTATTTCTGTGGCGTTTCTAATTGTTGTAGATGTCTTGTGAGGTACAAATCAAAAGGGGCGTTGTACTCTATAATAGGTCTAATGAGTGATGAGTAGAGGGGAACAATGATCTCTTTTTTCCTGGATGAGAAACCTTTTGTGATGAGGTGTGCCACATAGAAGGATTTCCTGACTACTGTGGCAATGTGATTATCAAAGGAGACACTACTGTCCACCTGTGTCCAAGGTCTCTTATCATACTTTCAGTATTAAGTAGACTACCGCCTATGTGGTAGTTCATGGGTACAGAGTTTTTACCAAAAGGGATGACAATGCACTTTTTGCATTGAGCTTGATGCCATGGCTTTGACACCAGGCATCTGTCTTCTTGAGGCCCTTTTGTAGAATGTCCACATTTTTAGGAGTTTCAATTATAGCTCCTAGTTTGCAGTCATCTGCGAACTTCATTAGCCAAAGACCTTCTGTGTTAGCCTGTACTTCTGAGAAGTAGATACAAAACAGGAGAGGACCCAGGACTGAACCCTGTGGTACTCCACTTGTCACTGGTCTGAAGTCAGATTTGGAGTCTGCTACTTTCACAGTGTGGGTTCTGTCAGTGAGCCTGTTGGCAACCCATCTTGTGACATAGGGATTTATACCCAGTTTAGTGAGTTTATCAATAATTCCACATTATGATAGCAATCATCATTACCACCAGAAACGTGCGATCGTGAAAGGACAATTAGTCCGAGCGGCTAGGATGGTTACCTTGTATGCTGATTTTTTGTTGGAAATGGATAGAATCAAAGAATTGTTTTCCAATAGAGGCTACCCGACCCCCATGTTGGTAGAGCTGATAATGGAGGTAACACATAAGAGAAGATCTGGTGTTTACCAACCGCTTTTGGAGTCACATCAGGGGGTACTGAATGTACATAATGAGTCAGAAAATAATTCTCAGTTTATCAATCAGTCCATGAGGTTTGTAATGGCCTATAGTTTGGATGCTCCAGGAATAAGTTCCATCATTAAAAGATTTTGGGCGGTTGCAATCAGTGAGTTTGATGGGTTACAGCAGTTAGGTCAACAGGTAAAATTTACCTATAAAAAAGGCCCAGGCCTAAAGAACATCTTAGAAGGTCATTCGGGAGTAACAAACACAAGATCTGAATGTTCACATGTAATTCATGTAGCTATTGCAGATTTGTTAAAACAGGGCTCCATCTCCCAATACGTAATAGCATTTATACAGTAAAAGGAAGATATAATTGTAAAAGTTCCCATGTTATATATGTAGCAGCATGTAATTCCTGTCCGAGTTTTTATGTGGGGAAAACGGACAGGATATTATGCCAACGTATATACGAACATTCTTATGCTATAAAGAAGAATAAGGAAGAAAATGCCCTGGCTAAACATATTCATGAGCACCCTGAGCATGGGTTTAATTTCATGGCAATTGACCATATTAACCTTAAGCATGGAAGGGGGATGGATTCACTTTTGTTAGAAAGGAAGGAATTGCTTTGGCAGCTGAGACTCAGAGCATTTGTACCTCCGGGTCTAAATGGCATGTTGTCAATAGCATGTATATTAAAGTTAAAGAGCCTGTAGAGGTAGTCTCATTGACTGTCCGACACCATTTATGTTAGTCTAAAATGTCGTTTTATGTGTAAATTTGTGTATATCCATGCATTTTATGTCACTATATTTATTTTAGAAATTGTAGTTAATTGTAGGTTAAAAAATGATTGAATTTTTATTAATGTTATTTCAGTAGTGATTTTTTTCCCTTTTTTAGAAAATGTGTCTTATTAATGTATGCTTTATTATAATGTTTATTTATATTTTAGTTTTTAGTGTGATATTATTAAAGTAAGGAAAGAGACAGGATTATATGTAGTGACGTATCCCTTTAAAGGTGAATTAAGGGAAGTGATGTCATGGATGTATGAGTTTAAAGGTCAGGGTTGCCATTTTGTAACTTGGTGTAGATTCATTTAACTATTTCTGAAGAAGTTGGTCTTGGGACTGACGAAAAGCTATATTTTTGAGGCTTAAATAAATTGGTGTTTTTTTACAGAGACTTTTATTTGACTTCGACCATTTGGATTATTATCTGGCTGACAGACTTGCTGCATTGCAGTTTGGTTCGTTTCTAGGATTCCTTTTGGGAGTTTCCAAGCCATCTGTTTCTTTTTGTGTGGTAGAAAATTTCCAGTTAATACCTCACACACAATGAAACTTGCTAGAAAAGTATGCAACAGACAATAAAAGTGCTATAAATATATATATAAAAATAAGCAAAAAAAAACAGATACTTAATGTTATATATCACAGATCAGGGTTTGCTCAGTGCCCTTCCTCCAATTAGCTCAATGTGAAATGGCAGAAACACTCACAAGTTAACTTCTTAAGTAACAGAAAGTTGAAACCTGAAACAACTTTACAAAAAGCTCGAAAGAACCAAAGAAACAGGAACAGCACGTAGGCAAACCAGGCAGGATACAAGATGCAAAACAGTAGTAAAAAAATCCAAAGCCTGGAAATGTTGAGGTAAAATGCAGCATTTATTCCAAACAGGAAAAAAAAATCACAAAGCTTTTGGGATCAACCCTTCATCTGTGTAAAAAAAAAAACAGGGAGCAAATGCCTTCATTTAAATAGTAAATTCAAACCATAAAACTAATCACATGACACAGTTGTACTAAGCACTTCAGTTTAAAGACACATATACAGGTAAAATGTTATTGAAAGTCAGTGTAACCATAAAATAAGTAAAACATTTAACTAAGACCCATGCGCACAAGATGTTATTTCAAAGTTAATCTTCTTTTAAAATAGGTTTAATGCTTACTTGCTGTATTTAAACCTGGAAAACAATCAGCTTCCAAAGGGGTGATCCATGAGTATTTACATACTTCTAACTCATTATTAAGATCCCCCTTTTTTACTTCTGTCTAATGTCAATCACTCTGAAGTTAAATGTGTGTGCACTTTCTTTCTCCCTCATATGCTTGCTCAGAGCATTATTTGCTATCTCTCCACATATTTCAGATTTGTGTTCAATAATTCTGACCTTCATCCTTCTTGTGCATTTCCCTATGTAGAAATGCTTGACACACCTTACAGCATGCTATATACACAATGGCATTGGTATTACAAGTTGCAAAACACCTGAAAGTATATTTCTTCTTAGTGTTAGGATGTATAACTTTACAACTTGTATTTATATCATCACACCATATTCAACTATAACAAGGACATGTACCCTATTTTCGACTTTTCAACTTTTTATTATTTTTAAAGTCCTTATAGCATAATCTTTGTTTCAAATTCATACAGGTACGATATGAGAACAATGGGGCCTCTCCAACTATTCTGATTATCTCAGGCATGTTTTTAAGAATACCCCAATTATTTCTAATAATTTTTTTCCTGTTTGGAATAAACGCTGCAATTTACCTCAGCATTTCCAGGCTTTAGATTTTTTACTACTGCAGTGATCATACCCCCATTATGTGCCATCCTGTCATACACTTTCATGTGGTGATAATAATATCCCCATGATGTGTCATCCTGACAAGCACTTTCTTGTGGTGATGATTATACCCCCTTTATGTATGTCCCTAACATGACCTTTGAGGTGGTGATGGTACTAATTCCCCATGATGTGTCCCCTGACATGAACTTTGAGGTGGCAGTGATAACCCAGCATTATGTGCCATCCTGACTTGCATTTGAATGTGCCAATGATAATATCACAACATTAAGTGTCACCCTGATATGCACTTCAATGTGACAATGATAATTTTCTTCCATAATGTGTCACCCTGATATGCACTTTTGTGTGCTGATGATAATACCTCAACATTATGTGTCCCCTTGACATGGATTTCAATGTAGCAATGATAATTTTGCTTCCTGTGTTACCCTGACATGCACTTTCATGAGGTGATGATACTACCCCATATTATATGTCATCTTGTCATGCCATTTCATATGATAGTGATAACACCCCCATTGTGTGTCTCCTGATATGCACTTTGAGGCGGCAGTGATAACATCCCCCAAATTATGTACCGCCCTGACATGCGCTTTCAGGTGGCAAAGATAACACCACACCATCAAGTGTCAGCCTGGCATGCACTTTGAGGTGTCAGTGATAATACCTCCCCAAACTATGTGTCACCCTGAAATGCACATTCAAGAGGAAATAATACAATCCAATTATCTGTCAATGTGCCATGCACCTTCAGGTTGCAGTGATGTTGCCCCCTCATTGTGTTACCATGACATGTACATTGAGGTGACAGGAATACTTATGTGTCACCCTGATTTGCACTTTGAGGTGTTGAGTTTAATGATTTTAATACTCCCGTTATGTGTCACCCTGACATCCACTTGGAGGTGGAGATGATAATTATCTGTCATCCTAACATGCACTTTCATGTGGCAGTGATACTAGCCACATTATGTGTCACCCTGACATGCATTTTGAGGTAGCAATGATAACACCCCCCTTTATATATCACCCTAGTGTGCACTGTTATGTGGTGATGATAATGCCTCATTATGAGTCACCCTGATATTTACCTTGAGGTAGCGATGATAGTACCCCATTATATGTCACTCTGACATGCACTTTCATGTGACAATGATAATATCTTGCCATTATTTTTCACTGAGAGATACACATACGTGTGATGATGATAATACCCTAAGTTTATGTGCTATCCTGACATGCACTTTGATGTGATGATGATAATACCCTCCATTATGTGTCACACTGATATTCACTTCCATTGTGCAATGAAAACACTCCCCATTATATGACTCAGTAGACTTGCACATTAAGGTGGAAATGCTAAAACCCCCATTATATTTCACCCCAACATGCACTTTGAGATGACATGATGATACTTCCCATTACGTGTCACTCTGACATGCATTTTGATGTAGCTATGATAATACTTCTAAGTTATATGCCACCCTGATATCCACTTTGAGATTGTGATGAGAATACCTCCCATTATCTGTCATCCTTACATACACCCTTAGGTGGCAGTGATAATACCCCCAAATTATGCATGACCCAGACATGCATTTTCAGGTGGCAATGATAATAGGTTCATAGGTTCATAGGTAAGTACTAGGCTATCTGCCCAAGGGAATTTATAAGCCTATGAAAACAAAAATTAGCACTATGGCAAAGTGAAGCAACAGCAAATCACAAAATTGATAAACCAAAAGTAAAAACGTGCTCCACAACATTCAAAACAGATTAATATAAAATAATAAAACAAATGTTTGGACTATAAGCCCTTCCTCAGTGTTGTAAAAACATATACAAACACAATAGTCATTTTATACAAATTTAAAAAAGCTCACATGACACAACCTGTCCAATAGAAAAAAATAATACAATTATTCAGTCATTACTATCTGATCATTTGCTGTTTAGACTTCAGTATTGGTTTTAATATCTAACTTATTTACATCATAAATGGCATCGGTTGTGTCATTATTCTTTGTAAAATTCCCCAAACGTCCACAGGCTCAAACTATAAATTCACAAACCACGAAAACAAAAATGAGCACTACGGCAAAGTGAAGCAACAGCAAACCACAAAATGGATAAACCAAAAGTAAAAACATGCTCCACAATGTTTGGAACAGTTTAATAAATAATAAAACAAAGCTTTCAGACTATAAGCCCTTCCTCAGTGTTGTAAAAACATATACAAACACAATAGTCATTTTATACAAATTTAAAAAAGCTCACATGACACAACCTATCCAATAGAAAAAATAATACAATTATTCAGTCATTACTATCTAATCATTTGCTGTTTAGACTTCAATATTGGTTTTAAGCTAACTTGTTTATTTATACCAGGAGATTTATCTGCCTGCATGCGAATGATCCATTCATACTCTTTAATATCTAACTTATTTACATCATCACCTCACCTAATGTTCAAAATTAACCTATCAATAACTCTAAAAACAAACTGATGTGAAGCACCAAACATGTTTATATGTTTAGCCAAAGAATTAGTCTCTACCATTCGTCGAATGTCAGAAGGATGTTCAATAATCCTGTCTCATAGCTTTCTCATAGATTTGCCTATATAAAATGCTTGACACTTCAGACAGGTAGCTAAATATACTATATGGCAAGTGTTGCATGTAGCTGCACAATCAAATGTAAACTTTCTATTATCATTAGGGTGTATAATCTCAACAGATTTACAAATAGCATTACACGACAAACAGTTATAGCAAGGCATAGTACCCTTCCTATTATATTTAACTTCAGGTTTCTTATTTAAGGCAAAGTCCTTATAACACAAAGATTTTTGAAACTATTAGAATTCCTATAAGTAAAAAAAGGCCTTTCACTAAGCCATTTTTCATGTCCAGGAATAGCCTTCAAAATGTCCCAATTTTCCTTAACAATGCCCTCAATTAACTTATCCCCCCTATTATATGTCATTGTATAATGTAATTGCTGGTTCTTACCCATTTGCTGTTCCATTTCAGTTGATCCAATATCTGAGAAAAAAAGGGCTCGCTCTCCTATCCCTCATACTTAGGATCTCATTCTTTGCCTGATCAAGATGAGACTCATGATAGCCTTTTTCTTTGAAGTCCTTTGTCATATCATCCAATTGCTCTAAGCATGTACTTAGCTGAGTATTCAGTCTGCTAACCCTTAAATACTGTCCCTTTGCAATACCTCTAAAGACATGTGGGGCATGCATACTACGCCTATGCAGATATTTGTTTGCCTGAACATCCTTCTTGAATACTGAAGTATCTATCCCTTTCTCATTTCTACATATTTTTATATCCAAGAAGTGTATCTCTTCCCTCGATGAGCTTTTCTCAAATCTCAAGAATTGAGTTGTAGAATCTAAATATTCCACAAAGGTTTGTAGTTGTTCCTCATTACCTCTCCATACCAGAAAAATATCATCCACAAAACGCTTGTAGAAAGATATTTTAGAGGTATAGATACTATTCTCACCATGGGAACATCCCTCGCTAATACTTATGCAAATTTGGCTATGAGTAAATGGGAAGATGAACATATATTTGGTGAGAATTTGTTTTTAGAGTTATTGATAGGTTAATTTTGATTATTAGGCGAGGTGATGTTGTAAATAAGTTAGATATTAAAGAGTATGAATGGATCATTCGCATGCAGGCAGATAAATCTCCTGGTATAAATAAACAAGTTAGCTTAAAACCAATATTGAAGTCTAAACAACAAATGATTAGATAGTAATGACTGAATAATTGTATTATTTTTTCTATTGGATAGGTTGTGTCATGTGAGATTTTTTAAATTTGCATAAAATTACTATTGTGGTTGTATATGTTTTTACAACACTGAGGAAGGGATTATAGTCCGAAAGCTTTGTTTTATTATTTTATATTAATCTGTTTCGAACACTGTGGAGCACATTTTTACTTTTCATTTATAAGCCTAGCCAGAATGTGTTGGCTTTCGCCACCCCCCTAGATTAGTTCCCTGCACCACTGTCCAGCAGAGCCACTGCAGTGAACCCTGAGGTAAATTTTCTGTTTCCCATCCACCCGTCAAGGTTTCTCTTGAAGAGTGTTAGTGAGGGGCTCTGTCTGATGTATATTGGAATCCTGTTCCAAAGCATGGGGAGTCTCTGGGACAGGAATCTATCCCTCCAGTATGTCCTATTTATCGTTGTGGTGAGGTTTATATCTCTAGAGAGTGTGGCTCTCCGGGATTTGTTTTTTTTTTAGGTGGAGCATGTCCATCAATTCTGGGTTGGACATGGCCTTGTATGTCAGGCAGAGATCGCCTCTGAGTAAACGGTATGCAACCGAGTACAGCTGGAGTTTCTTGAGTCGGGCTGCATAGGGCATCTGTTTGAGGCCAGTGATACTCTTGGTGAGGTACTTTTGTGGTCTTTCCAGCTGTTGCAGGTGTCTTGTAAGGTACATCCCAAATGGGGCATTGTATTCTATGATGGGTCTAATGAGTGATGAGTAGAGAGGCACAATAACCTCTTTTGTTCTAGATGCAAACCCTTTTGTGATTAGGTGGGCCACATAGAATGATTTTCTAACCACCTTGGCAATATGATTATCAAAGGAGAGATTACTATCTACTTGGGTCCCCAGATCCTTTATTACATTTTCTGTATTTAGAGGACTACCACTTATGTGGTAGTTTGCGGGTACTTTGTTTTTTTCCAAAGGGGATGACTATGCACTTTTTGGCATTTAGCTTGAGGCCATGATTTTGACACCAGGTATCTGTCTCAATGAGACCCATCTGGAGGGTGCCTGTATCAGCCGGAGATTCAATTATGGCCCCTAGTTTGCAGTCGTCTGCAAACTTGGTCAGCCATAGTCCTCCTATGCTTGCCTGTACCTCTGAGAAATATATACCGAACAGGAAGGGTCCTAGGACTGAGCCCTGGGGGATGCCACTTGTAACCGGTTTAGAGTCAGACGTAGAGCCTGCCACTCTCACCATGTGGGTTCTATCCATGAGCCAGTTGGCAACCCATCTCATGACGTAGGGGTTTATGTTCAAGCTGGTGAGCTTGTCTATAATACTAGAATGGGGAATGGTGTTGAAAGCCTTTGAGAGGTCTAGGTGGGCTGTGTGGACCTCCTTTCCCTCGTCTGATGCCTTGGTAACTGTCTCAAAGAAGTCCACCAGGTTTAGGAGGCATGATCTGCCCTTAACAAAGCCAAACTGGGTAGGGTCCAAGGTTTGTAGGTTCCCAATGTCTCTGTTAATGAGTTCCATGATGATGCATTCCATAGCCTTGCAGACCAGGCTAGTCAGGCTTAAAGGGTGATAGTTCCAGGGGTCCATTGTGGCTCAACCTTTGAGAAGCGGGATAACTGTTGCTGTGTGCCACTCTGTGGGTACATAGCCTGTAGAGAGGCTGAGTTTGAACAGTGTGTTTAGGTGAGGGGTTAGTTCATTTTGGAGCTCTTGTAAGACACAACCTGGGACACCGTCCGGTCCCATTGAAGCTGTGTTTTTGGCTTTGGCTAGGGCTGTTTTAACCTGTGTGTCGGTGATTGATGGTACCCTACATTCTTCTGGTATGGTTATGAGCCCTTTAGCGGGTGAGAGGGGGGTAAAGTTTGCACTAAACCTGTCTGCCAGCATGTTGGCGATATCAGTCGGTTCAGTGTATTTTGTGCCATTCTGCACTAACTCAGAGCAGATCTGAGAGTTTCCACTTAGGTTCTTGACATAGCTAAAGAACACTTTGTGGTTATCTTTGGAGTCATTGGCAATTTTTCTTTTGAAACTAGCCTTGTATGATTTAATGAGGAATCATAGTTTCTTGCTGATACTGATCAGGGATGTCTTTCCTTCTTGGGATTTTACTCTTTTCTGTACTAGTTTCCTCCTTCTGTTGTATAGCTTGTTTATGGCAGGGGTCCACCGGACTGGTTTCCTTTTCTTGGAGGAGTGAATCTTGGTTTTACTTGGGATAGCAAGGTTTACCTTTGTAAAGGTTTCAGCAGCTTGGACAGCATTGTCCTTTAGCATGGGGGCTGTGAACCTTTCTACCTCGGTCTTCAGTAAAGTGAAGTTTGCTTTTGAAAAGTTTTTCATGGTGGTTTCCTTGATTGGGGGTGGGGGCGGAATGTGGATATCCAGAGTAATTAGTCTATGGTCTGATCTAACCAGCGAGGGGTTGACCTCCGGTGTGGAACATCAGTCGCCCATGTTGGTGATGACCAGGTCCAATATGTTGTTCCCTCTGGTGAGGGTGTTGACAGGTTGATCCAGGGCATTTGAGTTTATAAATTCTAGGAAGCATTGTGCAAGGGAGTTAGTACTTGAGTAGTTCTCCCAGTTTATGTTTGGGTAATTGAAATCACCCAGTATTAGGGTGTTTGGTAGGACCTTCATATTTCCCACTGTCTCCAGAAATGCGGAATGGGGGTCTTGGGCCATGGTGGGTGATCTGTAGCAAGCTACAATTTGGATTGCAGTTTTGACCATTGTTAGTTGCACATTGATGATCTCTGATGCATTGTGCTGTGCCACTAACCTGGAGGTGTGGGTATCCTTGATGAATATGGATTCACCCCCGCCTTTTGTGTTTCGGTCCTGGTTCTGTGGCCGAAAGGTTTGGTATGAGTTATAGCCTAGTAGTGCTGGGGTGCTCTCAGGAGCCTTAAACCAGGTTTCTGTTACTGCATAGATGTCGATGTTCTCCATACTGAAGAGTGCCTCGAGTGCATGCATTTTGAGGTTTAGACTTCTGGCGTCGACTAGCATTACCCTCAGTTTTTGGTTACTTGTGCTATTTATGGTGGTGGGTTTGTCTTTTGAGCCTTGCCTAAAAAAGGCACTATGGGGGCGGCAAGAGCCTTGGCCAGTATTCAAAAGCCTAACGGTGACAGGTGCAAGCCATCTCTTGCCAGGGCCGGCCTTAGCTCAAATGGCGCTCTAGGTGAAGCACTGCTCTGGCGCCCCTTAAGCCCCACCCACACTGAACACAAGGAACACCCCTATTTGAGCCACGCCCACAGAAGGGTCACTCCCACAAAACACTCCAGTTCTTTCCATGTTTAAATGCATGAAAATCCAAGTCATACTGTAAGACATCTTGTAGTTCAGTTGACTGCAATTGAAGGCTGAATATGCTTAAACCTGGTTGATCTGTTGCGTGTGTAGTGTTCATCTGCAGTCATGAGACAGTATTAACTTTTTTTGCGATGTGCATTGATGTTTCATTGATGTTTGTGTAGAAGTTCTCATTTGGTCTAGTGTAGCAGCAACTCTACATTTTTACTATATACCCTGATGTGCTTCATGCTCTTCACAGGTCAGCAATCAAGTCTACATACTTCAAACAGCTACATAGTGATGTGGTGGTGCTGCAGCTGTATGCTGACACAGAGGCCAAAAAGGAAAGCATTGTTACTACAGTCAGTGATGTCTTGAACTTTGCATACAACTTAACACTAAGCAGATTTCAGAATTGTATTGGCAGTGTTTATCCATTATGGGTTGCAGATGGATATGGGACCTTTAAATTCAGTTTTAAACAGCAGTGTACTACTTTCAGCCATCATGTCAATGCAAGTAATTTGAAGACATATTTAAGATGAGAGACATCGATAGTGTCAAATGATTTATTCCATTACTTGTCAAGTACATTTTTATATGCAATCTTTGACAGTAAAATTTTGCATTTGTACAAACTGTCAGGTCTGGTTGACCAATTTGAAAACAGGTTTCAGTTGGCACAATTAATGCTAGAGACATTGAAATAGTCAGATTTTATTTCATTGCTGGCTACTAGACATTTACTTTCTACAGTTCATAAATTGTCAGATGACTTTATTGCATTGCTCTCCCAT
Organism: Protopterus annectens; assembly: GCF_019279795.1. Lineage (NCBI taxonomy): Eukaryota > Metazoa > Chordata > Ceratodontiformes > Protopteridae > Protopterus > Protopterus annectens. Next base: position 262,008,946 of record NC_056737.1, read on the forward strand.
TACATGTACAGTTCTATATGCATGTTTGACACTTGTATAAACTGCTGGGTGCACTTGAATTGTCACTTCATGTGAAAGACATTGGAAATTGTCATTTAATTATTCCTTTGCTGGCTACCAGATGAACATTTCCAACTGCAGTCTTCAACAATAAAAAGTGTTTCATTTGTAAAAACTGTCCAGTCTGCTTGATTTAAAACATTGGGTTTCAGTTGGCACAATTAATGTTAGACATTGAAATTATCAGATTTTATTTAATTGCTGGCTCCTAGACATTTCTATATGCAATATTTGACAGTTAAATGTTTAACTTGCAAAGTGTCAGGTCCACATGAGTAACTTCAAGACATTCATTTAGCTGGTTCAGTTCATGCTTGACATTGTAGTCCGGTTTTGTTCCACTGCTGCCATTAGATGTACATTTCTATATGTACATGTTTCACAATGAAATGTATGAGGTCCACGTGAATTGACACCCTTCATGTCAACAATAGTCATTCAAGTATTCCTTTGCTGGCTATTAGATGTACATTTCTTTTTTTTTTCAAAACAGGTTTATTGTTTTAACATATAAGAGAAATATCATAACAATTTTATACAAGTAATTAAAAATAGGTATTATTATAATATTCAACAAAACAACTAAAGTATTTACAAAGACATCCACTACAATCAGATCAATTAATTAAACTAAAATACCATGCTATTGAAATTAAATTTTTTTTAACAAATTTTGTAAATTATCCCATACAATATAATAAGATGTTTTTCTATTTGTTCTTGTCCTAATTGTGTTTATTTCCATATGGCACACTATATTCATAACATTTTTAAATTCATTGAACGAAGGAGGTGTATCTGAAATCCAATTTCTAGTTATTATTTTCCTAGCCACTGCTAGAATAGACCATAACAAGGGAAGCTTAACCTTTTAACACTTTGAGGTACAGGTGTGTTGAATAATATAAGAGATTTAGAAATAATGAAATTATCTGTAAAAAGAGCCTGCAAAAATTCATTAATTGACTTCCAGTATTCTTTCAATTTTATACAGTCATAAAACATATGAGCCCAGTCAGCATTAATTTCTACATTACATCTCTTACATAAATTATCTTTATTATTTATTTTATTCATCATCAAAGGTGTATAAAAGATCTATGTAAAATGTCCATGTATAAAGTCTCCAGACAATGGAAGACATAGTTCTATAAGCAGATTCCAATATATATTGTTTATCTTGTTGATTTGGTGGGTCCCCATTAATAGAAGTGAAATAATTCCAGTATGAATCTACACTGTAAAAGTTTCTTGTCTGATAATTTTATGTATGTATGAAAGTTTACCTTTATCAGAAACTTTATGTTGTAAATTTAATATCAAGTAACCAATCAGTGTTGGAATAGATTCTTTAACTGTTATAGACATTAGATCTATTTTATTAATGAGATGTTGTCTAAAGGTCTGAACCTCTAACCAGCAAGTTTCTCTTAGATCAAATTCTTGTTTTAAGAAATCTAGATTTTTAACTTTATTATCAGATATCAACTGATACCAGTACTTTAGATCATTATCTATAGCTAAATGAGTTCCTTCAGAAGTAGATGACAAAAGCATACCCTGAGTATACATTATAGAGAATACAATAAAATTCCATTCCCTATACTTAGGGTGCATGAATATAAAGTTATGATAACTAATAATAATATTTAATGGGTAACAAACCATATGTTTAGGTGTAATAGGTGAAGTACAAAATTCCTTTAGTAACCATAACATGGAGTTATTTACAATCATATTTTTATGTGTTAAGGAGATTTTCATGAAGTGCATACTAATTAGCTCCCAATAATCTTTCCATTTTGACATATGACTGATCTATTAATAAAGTAATAACTTTTACAATAGAAGAGATAGTATATAAATTAAAGTCTGGAAAAGAAATACCCCTTGAGACCAGCTATTAGTATGTTTCTTTAATGCAATCCTAGGTCTATTAGGTGCCCATAGGAAATTTAACATTAGTGTATTCAGTTTCTTGATAATTATTTTTGTAGGTGGAAGTATTATTGATTGTATTAAGTATAAAATCTTGGGGAATATTATCATTTTAATAATTGTAAGTCTCTCCTCCATAGTAAAAACATATTATTCCAGGTATTAAAAGATTTTGTATATTAAGAAAACAGGTATTATAATTATTATATATAATAGATTTAATATCTTTAGATAGTATTATACCTAAATAAGTTATCTGACCTGAATTGGATACATATTTAGTAAAATCACTAATGAGAATATTTTTCGTGTATATATAGGTAGTATTTTAGTTTTTCTTCATTGAATATTAAACCAGAAATACTTTTAAAATTCATCATGTTATCAAATAGAGACTGCATAGAAGAATTAGATCCTGCTGATGTAATTAGAACATCATCTGCAAAAGTTGAATTTTGGATGTTGTATTTTCATCTATTTCAAAACCCTCTATGTCAGTACTGTTTCTGATCAAATTAGCCCAAGGCTCCATTACTAAAGTGAATAATAGTGGAGAAAGTGGACATCCTTGTTTTGTACCTTTAAGAATGGGTATTTTTGTGAAACATATGTTCCTACCTTAATATAAGCCAACGTTCCTTTGTATAAATGCTCAATTAGATTTACAAATGCATCTGAGAAGTTTGTGCACTTCATTAAGGTAAACAGATAGTCCCAACTTACTGAATCAAATGCTGAACTTATATCAAGACTAATAAGTGTTAAATCTTTCTTTTTCCTATTTGCAAAATCTATTAATGTTAAAGTTCTTCTTATATTATCAAAAGTATTTCTATTTACAATGAAGCCTGTCTGATCTATATCTATAATGCCAGGAATGATTGTCTTCAATCTATCAGCAAAGATACTCATAAACATTTTATAATCAACATTAAGTAATGAGATGGGCCAATATGAAGAACAACTAGTTGGATCTTTATTAGGTTTTAAAATTGGCAAAATAAATGTATATTGCCAAGATGGGGGGGGGGTTATTAACTCAGTTTGGGCCAAAAAAAACCTTATGTATTAATGAATATGTACTTTTAGAAAGGATTTTATATATCTCTGGTATAATACCATCATTACCCGGTGCTTTGTTTGATTTAAGCTTATTTATTTGTGTAATAACCTCTGTATATGAAATACTTTTGTCCAATAGTTTAATCTGTTGTTTATTAAGCTTTTTATTTATGTTTGTGGTTATAAACTCCTTTATTTTATCTTTAGGTTCCATGTTAATGTTATTATGGTTAATTTTGTGAAAGTGATTTCTAAATTCATCTAGTATTTCTGGTATACTAGAAACATTCTTTTTCCTTAGAGAAAATATTTCTTTGATATGGTTTTGTTTATTCAACCTTTTTGTTTTATTTTTAAGTCTATGTAAGTATTTGGGGCTTATTGAATAAGACAAAAACTTGTATTTCTCTAAAGTTATTTTAACTTTATGAGTTAAAATTTCTTTGTATTTCTCATTTAGTTTGTTTATTTCTTCAATAACTTTCTTGTCCATAATATTTTCTTTATTATTATGTTTATAAGAGTCTAATTTACTTTGAATATCTAACAATTCCTTATCCCAAGATTTCCTTTTATTATTATACCATCTGATACTTTGTCCATATAGATATGATTTTAAGGCATCCCAAACATAAACAATGGAGACTTCAGGAGTATTATTTATGTCTAAAAATGTTTTACTTCTGAAAGTATATATTCTTTATAGTCTTTTAGTTGAGTTAAGTATGCTGGTATCCTTTTGATCTGAACATTATGAGT